>NW_010364664.1:244981-277161 GCF_000414095.1 Morus notabilis | reverse complement strand
CAGGAATGCAACTATACGAGTCTTTTCCGACATTTTCAATCTCCTGTTTCAGAATTTCTTTAGGCTATCACCAGGATTTTGCTTTGCTGATGGACTTGCATCACTGGCTCTTTTGCGGCAAGGGGTGAAAGATAAATCTAGTGATGAGGCTTTTGATTGGAACGTTACTGGTGCCTCTATTTGCTACCTTGGTGTGGAGGTTCATATATTTCTCTCTCTCTCTCTCTCTCTTGTTGAAACTCATCTGAATTAATTGCCATTTTCAATTTTAGTTACTGAGAATTAAATGTTTTACTTCATATAAAATGATGCAAAAGAGCTGTAGCATCTCTTCTTAAACTAATTGTTGTTTAGGTTTTCTTTTATGTCAAACTGTTTCCTTCCTATTTACAGGACAGCACGGTCAAACCTTAAATTGGATTTCAGCATAGTATTTGCCTCTTTTGAAATAGTATATAGCCAATGTGAAATTGTAAATTATAAGCCATATGTGTCATGCTGCTTATTTGCGGTTGCTGTATGAAAAGAATGATATGCAATTTGGAAAGAGAAAATAACATAAAAAATTTGATAAAAGAATCTACTTTTTCTTAATAAATTAAAATTTAGTTTCTTCATAACGAAGTCACTTTATTTAGAAAGTCATGTAACATGGAGGAAATATGAGACAAAACAAAATATATAATCTGTTGCACTTCCTAAACAAAAGAAGTTACAAGTTTTCGTAAGCAAGTTTGAAAAGGGCTAACTTAATCTGACTTACTCATGAGAACTTACAAGTTTAGTAAATCAAGTTTGAAATGCCATTACTATAATCTAAGTTTGATTTTTCACCTGTTACAGTGCATTTGTTACTTTCTCTTGACACTTGGGCTTGAAATCTTTCCTTCTCACAAACTGAGCCTAGCCACACTCAAGGAGTGGAGTCTTAAAATTTTCCATTGGGGTGGTTCTTCATCTTATTTAGAACCTCTTTTAGGATCTCCCTCAGAAGCTGTCGCTCTTGATTTTGACGAAGACATAGATGTAAGAACTGAAAGAAACAGGGTACTTTCAGGTTCCGTAGAGAATGCTATCATCTACTTGCATAATCTTCGAAAGGTAATTTCTCATATTGTTTGCATAAATATTACATGTAGTTGAAGTTCAGTTCTATAATGCGAATTTCTTTACAGTCTGTTACCGTATTATCTACTTTCTTTCCAATTTCAGGTGTACCCTGGAGATAAAAATCGTGGTAGAAAAGTTGCAGTGCATTCTTTGACTTTCTCGGTTCAAGAGGGGGAATGCTTTGGCTTTTTAGGAACAAATGGAGCAGGAAAGACGACTACTCTGTCAATGCTTTCTGGTATGTGTCAGTTTTGCAGTAAGATTTTGATATTTATTTGTATGCAACCAATTCTGCTGTAAGAATCTTGTATATTATTTGTAAAACATTCGACATGCATAATCCAATGCTAATCCTTTTCTCCTCAATGGTAAATTATTATCTCTATTTAGTCTTTCACTTTAAAAGAAACTCTTGGAATATTTTGGAGTCGGGTTTTATTTCTTGATGTCAAATAAATGCCATTATGTCGGATTTTGATATTCCCTACTTAAATTTTAAATTTCTACAGCCTTCTATCCTTAACATAGTGTATGAATGTGTGGTTGATATAACTGTAGGTGAGGAATCTCCGACAGATGGAACTGCTTACATATTTGGCAGAGATATAGGCTCCAATCCTAAGGCAGTTCGCCGGCATGTATGTTGTGAATATTGCGATTTCCTTTTCCTATACTGAATGCAGATTGTTCCTCAAAGTCATACTGCAAGGACCTAGCTAACTCTTTATAATTCAATTTCAGATTGGATTTTGCCCACAGTTTGATGCTTTACTAGAGTATTTGACCGTCCAGGAGCATCTTGAGCTTTATGCAAGAATTAAGGGAGTTCCAGATTACCAGATAGATTATGTATGTTTTCACTACAAAAGTCATACTCTCTTTCTTGTAATAGCAGGAAGATTAACTTAGATGTTTAACAGAGAACATCATTTTTCTGCATACGGAATATTTGGGTATTGAAATTGTGTATTTATTTTAATGATCAAAAGGTGGACCCTTTATGCATGTTAATCTGGTCAGGTGGTGATGGAAAAGCTAGAGGAATTTGACTTGTTGAAGCATGCTAACAAACCATCATTCTCTTTAAGTGGAGGAAACAAGCGCAAATTGTCTGTGGCAATTGCAATGATTGGAGATCCTCCTATAGTCATTCTGGATGAGCCATCTACAGGTATATTAGCGGATTTGGTTTTGCTGAACACGCGCAATAGTTTATATACACACAAGGAATAGTTTATATGTACACAAGGAAACTGCATCATGGGCAAAATTCGTGGATTCAATTGGTCTTTCTTTTCTTTTCGTTTCTCCTTTTTTTTTTTGATCGATTCAATTGGTCTTATAAACTATGTATACTGCCTAGTTGAGCTTGTTGATTAAACTCGGCCACTAAAATTATACGGTCTTCTTGAAGTATGTGTTTCAACATTGCGGATCACCTCCAACTTCATAATGCTTGGAGACTAATTCTTCCAATCTTCTATCTTCCAAACCCTTTTTAGTTGTAGTGGATATAGAGCGCAATCTTTAGCGACCACTATCTCCTGCTCATCTTTTCATTTAACGACCTCCCAAAATATCACATGCTTACCTTTTTATTATTGACCTGCGCGGAAGTGCAAATATATTTTCCCTACCCCGGCATTCAGGAAGATGTGCAGTCCATTTGAATGCATGGTTTCTCCTATGTATCCATTGTTTTTCAACAAGATGAAATGATTCAAAGATTTTCCGATTATCATTATTAGGTATGGATCCAATCGCAAAACGTTTCATGTGGGAAGTGATATCCCGAATATCAACCAGACGAGGAAAGACAGCTGTAATTCTTACTACCCATAGCATGGATGAAGCTCAAGCACTGTGCACAAGGATCGGGATAATGGTAACAATTTACTCTACTTATTTGATGCTTGAAGCACTGGTTAGTGCCAATTGCCAGCTAATGCTTGCCCTTTGCCCCCCTTTTACTTCCTTTTTCTTGACTTGGAGGTTGGAGGCCGATTAAGATGCATTGGAAGTCCACAGCATCTGAAAACAAGATTTGGAAACCATCTGGAGTTAGAGGTATCTCTTTTATTTTAAGTTTCCTTTTGATACAAGGTAGCATTATGCCATAATCTATGTAATCCAATATCATGCTTAAAATTTATGATTCTCTGCGCTCCTGTTCTTAGATTAAACCTATTGAAGTCAGCAATGTGGAGATGGAAAACCTTTGCCGATTCATTCAAGGAAAGCTTTTTGACATTCCTTCTCAACCTAGGAGTTTACTTAACGACCTTGAAGTTTGCGTTGGGGGCATCGACTCCATTACATCAGAAAATGCATCCTTTGCAGAGATTAGCTTGTCAAAGGAAATGATAACAATGATTGGCCAGTGGCTTGGGAACGAAGAAAGAATTCAGATGCTCATCTTGTCGATACCTGTTCCTGATGGATTTTTTGGTGAACAATTATGCGAGCAATTGGTTCGAGATGGTATGAGAGATTATTTGCATCTATTGTTATTTTCTTTCTACCTTGACTTGATATGGTGTCATTTATCTTTCCAAACTTGTGCTAGTTTTCTTGAGAAGCTCAGGAGTTCGCCTAGAAAATCTAGTTACTATAAATCTCTTTTGCTAGCTACTTGAATCAAGGTCACTAAATTATTCAACCAAAAAAAAAAAAAAAATCAATGTCGTTAATTTTTATCTATTGCTAGTAGGATATAGAATGCTTTAATTACTTCTGGAGTTTTCAATTGGTTGAACACCCTAGTCTAAGAAACTTCTGGTTACATTTGGCAGTGAAAAGCTATTGATGGTATAGTGTCATTTGCTATTAATTGTATTCACACCATCCAACTATGGCTTCTTCAGTTATTCTCTCTATATGTTAGTAGGATGCGTTGATAACAAAATACTTATTGTTCAGTCGCCTTTTCTCTTTCAGCGGTTATATTGATGTATTTTATTTTGTACTCAGTTTATTATCGTATTTATGGATCACATTTCAATGCCTTCTCCCATAATTTTAATTGGGAGAATGTAATAAATAGCAAATTTATGAAACTATATGAGGTAAATAGCAGATTTTAAAGTTATTTAAAGTAAATACCAGTTTATGCATAAATGTTTCATTTACGAATAGTAAAAGGATTTTTTCCACATAAGTTTTATTGTTATGACAATTTTTTTTTTTTACTTTAATAAAGATTTTTTTACCACGTAAAATATTTTACTAGTGGTAAATGAAACATTAAACATTAGACGGTAAACTGTTATTTACTTTAAATAGTTTTAAAATCTACTATTTATTTAATTTAGTTTAAAAAATATGCTATTTACCATTCCGTTTTAAAATAATTGTATGTTAATTTCACGTATCTGATCCTCTTGAGTTTTCAGGTGGTATCCCATTGCCTATATTTTCTGAATGGTGGTTATCCAAAGAAAAGTTTTCAGCAATTGATTCATTTGTCCTCTCTTCATTTCCTGGTGCAATTTTCGACGGGTGCAATGGATTGAGTGTCAAGTATCAGGTACAATTTAGGAAATATCCAGATGTTTGTGACTGTATTTATATTGTAATTATATTGTTTTATTTTTGTCTGTAAAACAAATATATACACAACATTTTTTTTTCCGTTATACCTGTGTAGTTAATATGTTAATTTATCTGGAACTTTACTGCAGTTGCCGTACAGAGAAGATCTGTCGCTAGCAGATGTCTTTGGACACCTGGAACGGAACAGGTACAATTCAGTGCCACATTTCTCCTTCTTGTTCAACAATTTCTTTTTTACCGGTTGCAGAAAAAAAAAAGGGTACATTTGTGGTAGAGAAAACTATTTTGCTCCATTGATAGGTACTGTATTTTAGTATTTGGATTAGTTTTTAATGGTCTGATTTCAAGTAGGGGCAGTTCTGTTGTGTCTTGCGTTGCAAATTTTCAGTGGGGGCTAATCCAACGGTTAAATATAGCAGTTTCTGCTGGTCGAGAAAAAGTGCATGTCCTGCCATAAAAATTCCCAAAAAGTAGGAAAAAGAATACCTTTCATTGTTAGACTGACTTGGTACATTTTGCAATTTCTTGTTCAGAAATCAACTTGGGATAGCGGAATACAGTCTCAGCCAGTCCAATCTACAAACCATATTTAATCATTTTGCGGCATACCCACAACATGTTGAGACGTAAGTTTTCTTGCACTCTATACCATATAACAAATCAACAACTCACAGCAGCGTCTCCCTTGCTCATTTTTTTTGCTAAAAAAGGTTGAGACCTTAGTTTTGTTATAAATATCACAAACCCATTGTACATAGCTAAAAGTTACACCATTTCCACCAAATAAATAAATTAAAGTTACAGCATTTTTTTTAATAAATGGAAGTTGTTAATTCCTGTAATATGATACTTTGGTAGTCGTCGTCTTATCTTTAATAAAGCATGTTAAATAACTGCAATATTGTAGTGCTAATTCTTTCTCTATACATTGAAGAGTTTTATGTATTTTATTTATTTATCTTTTTTGTTTGTACGTTGACGATAGCTTGGTGGTCAAATCCTTGGAAAAGTTTAACAATTGCTTGTTTGTTCATTTGGTATCTCTTTAGATTAATTTTCGTGCACTTTGTCCATTACACTGCTCATTCTCTCCGACCAAACATACTCTTTTAAGGTTGAGCAGACACATCAGGGTTCGTTTAGTACGAGGATTCAAATTAAGGTGATTCTAACTATGATTCTGGAATCAGAATAATAATTCATGATTTTGGGTTCAAATCATGATTTTGAAACTATAATTTAAAATCAGGAGTTTGAATCACCTTGAATCAAGAGGGGGATGGTTTTAAAATCATGATTTGAACTAGTTTAAAACATCACATCAAATTCTAAATCATGATTCAGAATCATCCAAACAAAATACTGATTCTGAATCATAATTCAGAATCACCGTAAACAAACACTGATTCTGAACCAGGATCTAAAATTATGATTCTGGATCTATCTAATGTTTGGTTCACAGATTCTGAACTAGAATCATAATTCAGAACCATTCTCGATTTATGTGTATTTTTTGTGAGAGAAAATACTTGTGAATTACAAACATGATTCGAATCATAGTACGAATCCTCACAAGTCACTTTTTGTGGTCTGGTTACTTTGTCTAGTGATTTAGTTTGAGGGTCCAACTTCCTCTTAACCGAATGCCAACGGTGGCATTTAGTTTACGGTTTGTAAATTTTTTTGAAACAGCAATTGCGTTTTCCCATATTGATGGGGAAATTCTATAATTTGTAAACAAGTTTTTCATGCAATGTTGATGATGAAACGTACTGAATATTGCATATGTGTGCGGGAGTGTTCTACATAAGTATTTAAGAATCATTTTTTTCATACTCTACGTCTATACCAACTGTTGAACTATACTAATACACGAGGTGAAGTTCAGATGCTATTTTGACATTATATATATAATGAATAATGGAGGAATTACTCTTAAACATAAAATTCACACTTTATGGAGTACTCTCGAAGCCATGGTTGTGTGGTTGAACAACAATCTAGAGCATGTGAAAGAGAGGACCTCTTATTGCCCTAACATTTGCGCTGAAGATCTCAATCTACGTCTAGTAATTAATCAGGGGATTTACTCAATAATTCTCAGTCACTTTTAATTAGGGAATTTTTGTCTTTGTTGGAAACTCAGACAGAAAAAAAAAAAGAAGGAAACAAATGAATGGATACTGATCTTCTTCTTCAATATCACCAAATATTAACAAAAATTAATTTTTTTGTCATCATCTTCCCTATGACTTTTGTTAAAAATTGGACCATGATCAAATCCTTCATTTTCTTCTACATCTTTATTTTCATCATAGATTGGACCAAGATTGAAATTTTGATTTTGATCCTATCCTTTTTTTTCCTTTATTTTTGTCAAAAACGGGCATCGGTGGTAGTACGACTATAGGTGCAACGGTGATTGAATGTGATGAAATTGGTATATAGGAACGTCTAGGCTTTTGATACCAACTGATGGAGCGAACGCGTAATAAAAATAAGAAAAGAGGATAAATTACGAGATATGTTAATTCACGCAGAATATCGAAAATAAGACTTCTATACACATGTTGATTCACTCAAGAATTCTAAGAAAATAGGCATGAGGCATCAATCATTTGTTGATTCCATGGAATACTGAGAATAAGTGAGAAAGAGAGACAGAGAATAAACTCTAGTTTTTATTAATTACTGAATTGTCAAATAATAATCCTCTTAAATAAACAACTGGAAATCAAAATAAAGAAAACTAATTATATCTCAGTTTCGAAAGTACTCGTATTCTAAAAAGGGAAAGAATAAAATAGAGAAATAAAGTTAAAATAAGAAATTTGAATGCTAATCTTCGAAATTCTGGCATTAGGAGAATATCTGTCATCCAATTCTAATTCACTTGCACATGTTGATCAATTCTCCACTAAATAGGCTGCATCAAAATCTCACTCCTTTCTCCATCTCAATTTTAACAATCTAACTCTATAATGCTTTGCGTGCTCATAAAAAACTGAGTGATATGTGCATGGTTGTCTGATTCTCACACTGCATCTTTGCCACTCCCAAATCAGTAACTCGGCAAATTTTGAAGGAGATTCCTCAACCAAGTGAACTCACAAATGAGGGATATGCCATAGCTCTATACTTTGCTGCTGCTGGCCTTGAGCGAGACATGGTAGTTTGCTTCTTGGTTTTCCAAAAAAAGGAAAAAAAAAAAAAAAAAAAAAAAAACAGAAGGGAGGTGGGCGCTGAAGCACGCATCCCTAGGAGTAGAAGCACAGTCGAGCAAACAAAAAAAAAAATGAAAGAGAGAGAGAGAGAGTATGGTGAAGACCAGAAATGTTGGTTTGAGGCTCTGAGCAAAAGAATTAGAATGTGTTAGGAGAGTAAGAAAACAACTGAGAAACTAGAGAAAAAACGAATTTCAATAGTAAATAACGGATTAGTTACTTTTAAAACGAATTTCAATAAAGTAACGGTTGAACAGAGAAACATATAGATCCAAATTCATAAATTTATTATAGTGAAATTTTAAGTGCTTTTTTTATGGTTTGTTTTTGGATCATTCTCACAGGCCCATCTGAATTTATAGGTCATTTTCTTTTTGATCGACGCATTTTAAAAATTCTTATTTTATCTCTTAAATTTTAAATTAATTTCACTTAATTTTTTTATAAGAATTTTTGTTAAAAATATAGACGGAATAAAGGAGATAGTGCGATTATGTACTCTTTCTGTTAGAATTTTTTATTAAAAATAAATAGAAAAATACCACATGACGACATTTGACTCCATCTTTTTCCCTCTAATTTAACAAAAATTCTAACAAAGGAGTTCTAGTGGGACTAATTTAAAATTTAAAGGACAATGTGAGAGTTTTAAAATTTGAGGAGAAAATTAAGAATGATCCTGAGAACCAATTGTTTTTGAGTACTAAGGGACTTTTTTCATGTATAATTTAAATTTAAATGCCACATATTGAAAA
Organism: Morus notabilis; assembly: GCF_000414095.1. NCBI lineage: Eukaryota > Viridiplantae > Streptophyta > Magnoliopsida > Rosales > Moraceae > Morus > Morus notabilis. Next base: position 268,520 of record NW_010364664.1, on the reverse strand, counting down.
TTTGTGTGAAACAAGTAACAATTTTTGACAATAGGGCCATAATTAAATTATTGAAGAAGGTTTCTGAAAAAATCGTCATTAAATGTATGACTTTTAATGACGGTTTTTATGGAAGCTGTTGTTAATACTGGTACATTTAACGACGTTTTCTATAGAAACCGTCATTAAATGTCTCTCAAAAAAACTTTTTACCTGAATTTTATTTTCTAAAGTTCTTGAATTTCGGTGGTCATGTGGTGATGACGACAAACGTAGAGAGGAGGTGAAGCAACAGTGGTAGGCACGGTCGTTGGGTCATGGCAGCTATCATGATGACGATTGATGGAGTAAGGATTGAGGAGTAAGAGTGATAACTCTATTAAAAGTAGAGTTATTTTACTGTTTTTGTGCATTTAAAGTGGCTAATTTTTGAGATTTTTAACTTATTTTATTTTATTTTACTTTATTTTAAATTTTAATAAATTTACTTTTCATTTTAGATTTATTTTATTTTATTTTAGTCTATTTAGTTTAGTTATAGTAATTTTTATTTTATTTTCCCTTCTAAAATAATTAGTTTCCTCATTTATGTAACTAATTTGATGACAAGTGGGCTTCATTGCAAAATTTTGAATTGAAATGGGGTCAAAATGTAAAGAAACAAATCAGAAATTGAAAATATAATTCGGACCAAACAAAGCCCAATCTGGAGAGTAGAAAAAGAAGCTCAATTCGCATTTGTAGCCCTCAGATCCGTACCACCAATGGTCCAGATCGCGAGTGTCGTCCACTCTCCTCTTCACGTGTTTGAACAGACAAAGCTGTAGCACTTTGCTCAATCTCCACATGCCATGGGGCGAGCTTGTCTCCCACCTTGTCCTAGCCCCCAATCCGCCGCAGCCACGTGTCCACCACTAAGAGAGCCCTAGCTTGGCTCTCTTTCTTGTGCTCTGCATTAGAGGTGTCAAATGGGCCATATGGGGTCGACACGACCCTTCTCACCCCAAGCCCGCCACGAGCCTGGGCCGGGCTAGGCACGACCCTGAGGGAAAGAAAAAAGAGAGGAAATAAGGCATTTTCAAGCCAAATTGAGAGGAGAAAACTACTAAAATATATATACATATTTTCATTTCTTCTGTTCTAGGATTTCAATTCTAGCTTTAGATTTAGGTTTTATTTTCAATAAATTATCATGGAAGAAAGCATAGATCAATGAAGTAGGAGAAGAGAAGAAGAAGAAGAATTTGGAGATTGTGACAACTCTAAAATGGGGGGTTTTTTTTTTCCTATTCTCACCTTATTTTTGTTATTTGTGAATGATGGAACCCATGATTTAGCTTGTTTAAGGCTTTGTTCATTTCATGACTCAAGTCATATTACTACAGTGTTTTCTCTAACATAAATTCAAATTAAACATTTTTGCTGCAATATTTTTCTCTCATATCACAACCCAAGTCATGACTTAAGTTGTGCAAATGAGCACACCTTAATATTAGTTATAGAGTAGTTGTTATTTCCAGAGCTTGATTTTGCCTAATTATGAAATGTTTATTTACTTTAAGTAATTTCTTGGTTTCTTTGTGTTGTCCCATTCTTAATGCTTCTAATTTGTCGGGAAATATATTAGATGATTTGATGTATGAGTTCGGCACTCGGGATAGGTAATTTATACGTCCGATTTGGATAACACAGTTGGGATTGGTGTCCTTAAGCATCAGATGTAACAAGGATATTTTATTATTTGATTAATAAAATAGTCTATTCATTATTTATGTGCATGTATTATTGAATACTTTATGAATATCATAGAAAATTCCACGATTATTTATGTAACCTTAAATATTATATATAAGTGTTATATACGAGAGGATAATATTTAAGGATATAATAATCAAAACGATTTTCGTAATGAATTTAATTAAAGTTTCAGAATCTTTAATTAAAACGTTACTAATACATGCCTTTCCTATTAAGAATGGAATGGTGTTATCCGCATTATTAATATAAAGGGATATTGAATGAGTGTATTATGCATAATGAGATTATGTAGAACTCAGACACATATACAATTTGATTTTCTGATAATTTTCGTTAAGTATAGAAGATGAAATTTGAGTATACTAATGGTCATATATAGAACGATCTTAATCCTGAGTTATTAATAAACTCCTATTTGTGGATTCATATTCTTTGACTTACTCGAAATTGATTTTGAGATTGTAAATCCTATTTCTTGTATCTTGGGAACATGATGAAATGGATAGACGGGAATGCTAATATACAAGATGGAATCCATTCATTCTTCTTTGAAGAAGTATATAAATAATTTCCTTGAAGGTTGATTCGATAGTTTAATAACTAACGAGCTCGTATTCATGAATGTGTTTTATGAATATACTATTCATTAGAGAATCAATGGTACTCAAGAATAAAGATGTAATTAGAGAGGTTAACGGATTTTACCTAGCTCTAATTATGAATTATTTATGGAGGATCGATCTATATGTAGTGACTATATCAAATGGACACTTCAAGTTCTTAGAAGTAAATTTTGTTTATAATTTTGAGAGTACAATTCTAAGTTTTTAGTGGAGTAACTTTTGAAATTAATAGAATTAACTAATTAATTAAAGAGTTTAATTAATTATTAATTTTATTAGAGCTCAGAATTATAGGTCCATAAGTGCCCATGTCATCCTTATATTATTTACAAGACAATATGAATTATCGGGATTTTATTTCTCTCGCGAATAATTAATTGAGAATTAATTGTACATTAAATAATGTGATTATTTAATTATTTTTGTCACACACTGTGGTGGGACTACAAGTGGCGTGTGACACTAGGAAAATCCCACTAAGATTTAGTTGCTTGCTCTCCAAGTAATCCGGTTTACTTGTTCGACAAGTTTTCCAATTAAATTCAAAAAGGAAAGTAAGATGTTACTTCATTTAAAATTGAATTTGAGCTAAAATTAGAAATTGGAGAAAGCATTTTTTCTCTCTCCTCCTTAGTATGGCCGGCCACCCTATAGCTAAAGGGAAGAAAAGTTAGTATCTAAAAGAAAAAGGAAAATTGTATTTTTAATTAAATTAAAAATATAGTAGTTACCAATTTCCTATTTGCTCTGTCTATAAGCAAAGGCTTCTCCTAATTGTCTATAAATAGGAGACAATAGGAATTGGAGAAGATTGATCATTGATTTTGATCTCCTATTTTTTCTTAGAGTTGGCCGAATTCCATAGAGAGAAAAAGAGAAGAAAAGTTTTTCAAATTTTCTCAATTCTTTCACATACATGCGTTGATAGTGAAAGAATACTAAATTAGTGAATGATCCTTTCCGATATTTTTACCTTGAGCCCACACTCATCGTCTTGCAAAATCAAGGAGTAGATGAGGAAGGCTTAGGTGTTTTAAGAAAGCTTTGGAGCGAGGATCGTTCGTTGGCCAAAGAATTTCAAGTTATCATCCTAATCGTCGACAATGTATTAATTATCTATTCTTATAAATTAATAAGATTAATTTATTATTACATAAATTAATATAATCTATAGCGTATTCAAAAGATTTTATGAAAATTTTTTGTTATACATGATCCGCACTACCACGCTTTCGCACTCGAAAACCTTTCGAAAACTAACAAACACAACTTAGATTTTTAGAGTTTAGGAGGCCTAAAATACCTCCGTAGTCATTAGGAGAATTAGTGCTTAAGAAATGTTCATTTACTCAATTTTTAATAGGAATATTGGAATCACGTTTTGAGCATATTATCCTATTAGGCACTCGGGGAAAGGTAATTGGATTAACTAAGGGTTCTTGACTAATAAATTAGGAGATTCACGTACTAGTAAATTAATGTAGAATAATTATAGTGAAACCAATGCTCTGGTACTTTTATTACTTGTTTTCGTCACTTTATTTTATTTGCTTTGCTATTTTTATTAGTTCCTTTTATTCATTTTTTATCTACTCATTTAAACAATCTTAGAGCCAATCAATTTCAGTACTTAAAATTAAAAAAAAAAAAAAAAAAAAAACAGAAGGGAGGTGGGCGCTGAAGCACGCATCCCTAGGAGTAGAAGCACAGTCGAGCAAACAAAAAAAAAAATGAAAGAGAGAGAGAGAGAGTATGGTGAAGACCAGAAATGTTGGTTTGAGGCTCTGAGCAAAAGAATTAGAATGTGTTAGGAGAGTAAGAAAACAACTGAGAAACTAGAGAAAAAACGAATTTCAATAGTAAATAACGGATTAGTTACTTTTAAAACGAATTTCAATAAAGTAACGGTTGAACAGAGAAACATATAGATCCAAATTCATAAATTTATTATAGTGAAATTTTAAGTGCTTTTTTTATGGTTTGTTTTTGGATCATTCTCACAGGCCCATCTGAATTTATAGGTCATTTTCTTTTTGATCGACGCATTTTAAAAATTCTTATTTTATCTCTTAAATTTTAAATTAATTTCACTTAATTTTTTTATAAGAATTTTTGTTAAAAATATAGACGGAATAAAGGAGATAGTGCGATTATGTACTCTTTCTGTTAGAATTTTTTATTAAAAATAAATAGAAAAATACCACATGACGACATTTGACTCCATCTTTTTCCCTCTAATTTAACAAAAATTCTAACAAAGGAGTTCTAGTGGGACTAATTTAAAATTTAAAGGACAATGTGAGAGTTTTAAAATTTGAGGAGAAAATTAAGAATGATCCTGAGAACCAATTGTTTTTGAGTACTAAGGGACTTTTTTCATGTATAATTTAAATTTAAATGCCACATATTGAAAATTTGTGTGAAACAAGTAACAATTTTTGACAATAGGGCCATAATTAAATTATTGAAGAAGGTTTCTGAAAAAATCGTCATTAAATGTATGACTTTTAATGACGGTTTTTATGGAAGCTGTTGTTAATACTGGTACATTTAACGACGTTTTCTATAGAAACCGTCATTAAATGTCTCTCAAAAAAACTTTTTACCTGAATTTTATTTTCTAAAGTTCTTGAATTTCGGTGGTCATGTGGTGATGACGACAAACGTAGAGAGGAGGTGAAGCAACAGTGGTAGGCACGGTCGTTGGGTCATGGCAGCTATCATGATGACGATTGATGGAGTAAGGATTGAGGAGTAAGAGTGATAACTCTATTAAAAGTAGAGTTATTTTACTGTTTTTGTGCATTTAAAGTGGCTAATTTTTGAGATTTTTAACTTATTTTATTTTATTTTACTTTATTTTAAATTTTAATAAATTTACTTTTCATTTTAGATTTATTTTATTTTATTTTAGTCTATTTAGTTTAGTTATAGTAATTTTTATTTTATTTTCCCTTCTAAAATAATTAGTTTCCTCATTTATGTAACTAATTTGATGACAAGTGGGCTTCATTGCAAAATTTTGAATTGAAATGGGGTCAAAATGTAAAGAAACAAATCAGAAATTGAAAATATAATTCGGACCAAACAAAGCCCAATCTGGAGAGTAGAAAAAGAAGCTCAATTCGCATTTGTAGCCCTCAGATCCGTACCACCAATGGTCCAGATCGCGAGTGTCGTCCACTCTCCTCTTCACGTGTTTGAACAGACAAAGCTGTAGCACTTTGCTCAATCTCCACATGCCATGGGGCGAGCTTGTCTCCCACCTTGTCCTAGCCCCCAATCCGCCGCAGCCACGTGTCCACCACTAAGAGAGCCCTAGCTTGGCTCTCTTTCTTGTGCTCTGCATTAGAGGTGTCAAATGGGCCATATGGGGTCGACACGACCCTTCTCACCCCAAGCCCGCCACGAGCCTGGGCCGGGCTAGGCACGACCCTGAGGGAAAGAAAAAAGAGAGGAAATAAGGCATTTTCAAGCCAAATTGAGAGGAGAAAACTACTAAAATATATATACATATTTTCATTTCTTCTGTTCTAGGATTTCAATTCTAGCTTTAGATTTAGGTTTTATTTTCAATAAATTATCATGGAAGAAAGCATAGATCAATGAAGTAGGAGAAGAGAAGAAGAAGAAGAATTTGGAGATTGTGACAACTCTAAAATGGGGGGTTTTTTTTTTCCTATTCTCACCTTATTTTTGTTATTTGTGAATGATGGAACCCATGATTTAGCTTGTTTAAGGCTTTGTTCATTTCATGACTCAAGTCATATTACTACAGTGTTTTCTCTAACATAAATTCAAATTAAACATTTTTGCTGCAATATTTTTCTCTCATATCACAACCCAAGTCATGACTTAAGTTGTGCAAATGAGCACACCTTAATATTAGTTATAGAGTAGTTGTTATTTCCAGAGCTTGATTTTGCCTAATTATGAAATGTTTATTTACTTTAAGTAATTTCTTGGTTTCTTTGTGTTGTCCCATTCTTAATGCTTCTAATTTGTCGGGAAATATATTAGATGATTTGATGTATGAGTTCGGCACTCGGGATAGGTAATTTATACGTCCGATTTGGATAACACAGTTGGGATTGGTGTCCTTAAGCATCAGATGTAACAAGGATATTTTATTATTTGATTAATAAAATAGTCTATTCATTATTTATGTGCATGTATTATTGAATACTTTATGAATATCATAGAAAATTCCACGATTATTTATGTAACCTTAAATATTATATATAAGTGTTATATACGAGAGGATAATATTTAAGGATATAATAATCAAAACGATTTTCGTAATGAATTTAATTAAAGTTTCAGAATCTTTAATTAAAACGTTACTAATACATGCCTTTCCTATTAAGAATGGAATGGTGTTATCCGCATTATTAATATAAAGGGATATTGAATGAGTGTATTATGCATAATGAGATTATGTAGAACTCAGACACATATACAATTTGATTTTCTGATAATTTTCGTTAAGTATAGAAGATGAAATTTGAGTATACTAATGGTCATATATAGAACGATCTTAATCCTGAGTTATTAATAAACTCCTATTTGTGGATTCATATTCTTTGACTTACTCGAAATTGATTTTGAGATTGTAAATCCTATTTCTTGTATCTTGGGAACATGATGAAATGGATAGACGGGAATGCTAATATACAAGATGGAATCCATTCATTCTTCTTTGAAGAAGTATATAAATAATTTCCTTGAAGGTTGATTCGATAGTTTAATAACTAACGAGCTCGTATTCATGAATGTGTTTTATGAATATACTATTCATTAGAGAATCAATGGTACTCAAGAATAAAGATGTAATTAGAGAGGTTAACGGATTTTACCTAGCTCTAATTATGAATTATTTATGGAGGATCGATCTATATGTAGTGACTATATCAAATGGACACTTCAAGTTCTTAGAAGTAAATTTTGTTTATAATTTTGAGAGTACAATTCTAAGTTTTTAGTGGAGTAACTTTTGAAATTAATAGAATTAACTAATTAATTAAAGAGTTTAATTAATTATTAATTTTATTAGAGCTCAGAATTATAGGTCCATAAGTGCCCATGTCATCCTTATATTATTTACAAGACAATATGAATTATCGGGATTTTATTTCTCTCGCGAATAATTAATTGAGAATTAATTGTACATTAAATAATGTGATTATTTAATTATTTTTGTCACACACTGTGGTGGGACTACAAGTGGCGTGTGACACTAGGAAAATCCCACTAAGATTTAGTTGCTTGCTCTCCAAGTAATCCGGTTTACTTGTTCGACAAGTTTTCCAATTAAATTCAAAAAGGAAAGTAAGATGTTACTTCATTTAAAATTGAATTTGAGCTAAAATTAGAAATTGGAGAAAGCATTTTTTCTCTCTCCTCCTTAGTATGGCCGGCCACCCTATAGCTAAAGGGAAGAAAAGTTAGTATCTAAAAGAAAAAGGAAAATTGTATTTTTAATTAAATTAAAAATATAGTAGTTACCAATTTCCTATTTGCTCTGTCTATAAGCAAAGGCTTCTCCTAATTGTCTATAAATAGGAGACAATAGGAATTGGAGAAGATTGATCATTGATTTTGATCTCCTATTTTTTCTTAGAGTTGGCCGAATTCCATAGAGAGAAAAAGAGAAGAAAAGTTTTTCAAATTTTCTCAATTCTTTCACATACATGCGTTGATAGTGAAAGAATACTAAATTAGTGAATGATCCTTTCCGATATTTTTACCTTGAGCCCACACTCATCGTCTTGCAAAATCAAGGAGTAGATGAGGAAGGCTTAGGTGTTTTAAGAAAGCTTTGGAGCGAGGATCGTTCGTTGGCCAAAGAATTTCAAGTTATCATCCTAATCGTCGACAATGTATTAATTATCTATTCTTATAAATTAATAAGATTAATTTATTATTACATAAATTAATATAATCTATAGCGTATTCAAAAGATTTTATGAAAATTTTTTGTTATACATGATCCGCACTACCACGCTTTCGCACTCGAAAACCTTTCGAAAACTAACAAACACAACTTAGATTTTTAGAGTTTAGGAGGCCTAAAATACCTCCGTAGTCATTAGGAGAATTAGTGCTTAAGAAATGTTCATTTACTCAATTTTTAATAGGAATATTGGAATCACGTTTTGAGCATATTATCCTATTAGGCACTCGGGGAAAGGTAATTGGATTAACTAAGGGTTCTTGACTAATAAATTAGGAGATTCACGTACTAGTAAATTAATGTAGAATAATTATAGTGAAACCAATGCTCTGGTACTTTTATTACTTGTTTTCGTCACTTTATTTTATTTGCTTTGCTATTTTTATTAGTTCCTTTTATTCATTTTTTATCTACTCATTTAAACAATCTTAGAGCCAATCAATTTCAGTACTTAACAAAAATTAAGCGCATTTCTCGTGAGATCGACACTCTTATTCATACTTTATTTAAGGCGACTTGTGCACTTGTAAGCACAAATCACGCAACAAAGAGAGAGGGATGAGAGAGAGAGAGAGAGAGAGAGAGAGAGAGAGGAAGAGAGGGGATCGAGAAAAATATTTAGAGTTTGGAAATAAGAGTGGGAGTAAAATGAAAGAGATTATTCTGAATTATAGAAGGGAAAGAGAAACGTTCGAAATTTAAGTGAAATATATGAGGGAGAAAAGTCTATTCTTTTTCAAAAAATTTTGACATTTAACAATGGTTTCCTAAAAACTATCGTTAAATATTGACATTAGATGACGGTTTTTAAAAAATCGTCATCTAATGTGCTCACATTTTCTTTGTTTAAATTTTAGGTAATCTTGACAAATACCCATTGAAAGTGTATGGATCAGGATTTTTACCCTTTACTCTTGATTCATAACCTTTTTAGTCAAATGATTACATGGGTATTTATCAAGAGTAAGTGTTAATAGTCGAGACTCATGCACTCTCAAAGGTAAATTTTTCATTTTTTCTTAAATATTTGTCGTATACATTAGACGATGGTTTATAAAACCATCATCTAATGTCTAACATTTAACAATGGTTTTTAGGAAACTGTCGTCTAATGTATCGTATAAATTTTTGAAAGACGGAAATTTTCATTCCGCGTTTTTTCACCACATTAGACGACTATTTTTGCTAAAACGTCGTTAAATAAGTGTTGTCTAATATAGAATTTGTAGTAGAGTTATAAATTATTTTATAGAAAAACTAAATTTAGCTAGTGACCACATGGCTGTTTCTATAAATTTCAAATTAAAAAAAAAAAAAAAGAAAAGCAACTTATGGAGCACATGTCTCTTTCTATAACTTTTTTAAAAAAAAAAAAGGGTTTTTTTTTTTTTTTTTTTTTTTTTTTTCTCAGGTTTAGGCCTCGACACCAAAGCAACTAAACAAATTATTTAGACACTAATTGGCCAAGAAAAAAGTTTGAAATGCCGCTTTCTTGAAAAATTCAACTATCAATATAGCGCCTAAAATCCTAATGTACTTATGGGAAATAGTAAAAAATAGGCCAATATGAAAAGTTTAAGAAAATATATAGGCCAATTTTTAGTTATAGAAATTAATAGGTCATAACTTATCAAGTTATGGTTCATAACCAGATAAGTTATGGACAAACTTCTCAAGTTATGGTTCATAGCTAGACAAGTTATGAACAATTATGGACAATAACTTGTCAAGTTATGGTTCATAACCAGACAAGTTCAAATATTGACCTATTTTCCTCTTTCTCTCTTTACTTATTTGTTCGGCTAAAATTTGTCAAGGCCAAGGACCAAAAAAAAAAACCACAACCAATCACATCATATTGCATAGTCTAAGTGTTGTATTCATTTAGTTAGCTCTTTCCACGGTAACTAATAAGATATTTTAATTATAGTCATAATTCGATCAAATTTTTTAGTAAATAACCTTCCAAATCGCATCCCAGGCACAAACAAGGCTATAATAAATACAATCATAAATTGCTAAGAAAAGTCTGAAACGATCAATGCAGTTTTCTTTTGCAGCCTTTGAGTTATAGTTGTAAGTGCTGATCACGTGCTTGCTCATGAAAGCACTGATCAGGGTGGTAGATAAAATGCAAAACCACTATTTACACTTAAATGCCAATATATATCTTTGACAAACCAAAGATTTTTAAAGATGAGAAACAACTTAAATGCAGATGACAGTTGAATAGTGTGTGTAATAAATATGAACTTTCAGATTTTCCTCTTCATTTTATCACATTCTATCTGATAAATATGGTCAACAAATTGTTTATCCTTTTTTGGAATTATATATAGCTTGCCAACCGTTTTCTTGAATAAAACCTTTGGGTCAATTTGACTTGGTTTGAGAGAGAGGAAACCATGAGCTTCAGCCCAAAGAAATTAAATACATTAGGCTCTCCCTCTGATATTTTTTAATTAATGGGTTGGGTCAAATATTGAATATAAAGAAAAAAAAAACAAGTTCACTTTGTCGCTTAGCAAAGGAAAAAGAAAAAAAAAAAAAAGAAGAAGATATTTTAAACAGATATATGTATCCATGTTTCAAGTTTATCTTGGTGAGTCCAAAAAGAAACCTATACAAGATTAACATAGAGATTAATAGCCAACAAGGAAAAAAAAAAGAATTATTATAGTTTGTGACAACTAAATTTCAACTAGGCTTGTGCCTAATTTAATCACCTTGTATTATTAACATTGCATGTCGATGAACATATAATATCTTACATTATATGTTTCCTGAACTGTTTTTTCAGTTCATTCATTCACTATTACTACCAATAATACACTATGCTCAAATGAAAACACAATTATCTATCCATAAATAAACCCCCACTCAAATTACATCTTAACAAACCATATAAAATCTTTTTTTTTTTTTTTTACTAAGGAAACTTTTTTTATTATTTGCATGCTAATTGAGACAATAAAATGCTTGCGCTTTGACTAACTTCAGCCCTCTTTCTCTTCTTCTCCATCTCCCCCTCAACTTCCAATCTCACACCAAAAAGCTTAGGCCTTTGATCACCATCAACTTGATTTTGTTCTTTCTGATCATCCAAACGAGTGTGCATAGCCACCAAATCAAGAAGCTCTTTACACTTGCTCTTCATGCTCGTCAGCTCAGAGCTCAACACCCCATTTTCTTTCTTGAGCCTCTTGTTCTCGTCCACTAGGGTTATGAACTCGGACGACGAGGATGTCGAAGAAGACCTTTGGTCTTCGTCGACGACAGACTCTTGAGGCCCCGGTGGAGGCGCGGCGCCAGCCGCCTCGGCTTGGATTAGGGCACCGGGTTGCTGCTTGTTGGCCCATGCTTTTCTTCTACGAATTTGGCATAAGTTGTCCTTTTCGCCCTTCCGGAAGTTGTCGTTGCTGAACTCCCACCGGCTTGTTGAAATCTTACGGAATCCCTATATGTGAAGTAATGTGGTGTTTTATTTTTTATTTTCATGAATTGGACAAAAAAGTTTAGCGGCTGAAAATTAGGAAATATTAGAAGAGCAATTGCAATCACACTACTCATGGCTATCATGATTTTAACTTATAGTGTTGGATAAGAGTGTTTGTTCCAACTTTTGGAATCAATCAATTGAAGATATTAACTATTAAATTACTTTTGAGGTGATGTTCTACCAAACTTGGACAAAAGAAAAGAATATTTGTTGATATGAGAAGTACCATATGGAATATCATATTGTACTCCCTAAAGCATGAAAAACGAGAAAACATAAAAATAAAAATAAAAATATAAGAGGACCAAGTCATGTGTTTCCTACCATATTAGAAGCCCCTAATAAGTTGAGATGGTTGGTTTTTTCTATAATTTGAACTTACGTTTTAAATTTGTATATGATTGTATAGAAATTAATATGTGAGAAATTTCCACACGTATTACGACTTTGCGTAAAGGATCAAAAAACCTAATAGATATAGCGATCGGATTCTTTTGTGCGTGTTTTCATGTTTCTCTTAAGAGATCAAGTGTGTAAATTCATGCACTTATATTATTGGACAATTTGTGATTATGATTTATTTATTTATTTCTTTCTTTCTTTCCTTTGTAACAAATTATCAGGAAATATGTTTCATAAAATTATATGTAATAGCACCTTTTTATAAATAAGGTTAATTAGGTCAGAAAATTCCAGTTAAACTTTTTCACTAGAATAAACTATACTAGAAAAATAAAATGTAAGAACTAAAGACTTAAAAGTCAACATTTGCAAACTTGGATCTTCTTTCTCTGATCTAATTTTTTTTTTTTTCTTTTAAAGATCATAGTCATTATCTTTGCGCATATAATATGGAGATAAAATTGCAAAGTGCATGCATTATTAACAAGTTGATTCGAGAAATATAACTATGATAATAATATTGGTATTAGTGAAAATTGACATACATAAGTGTTGAGCTGCCTGACAAAGCTAGAAAAGTTGCTATGCTTGAAGAGGGTTGGGAGGAGATCCCGGGCGAATTCCGCCGGCTGCCACACCACAAACGCCGTCCCTTCTTCGTTCCACGAGATGACATCGTCGGTCACCGGATCTTCAACCAGCATGTATGTCTTCAACAAGAAAGGGGGTGGAGTTGACTTTCTCATGTATTCCACCAAACCCTTCTCACAAACTACACCTAATTCCATAATCTTTATTATGGGCTAGGGATAATTGAGTGGAGTTAGAAGAAGAAGAAGGATGGCAAAAAGAAGAAGAAGAAGAAGAAGGATGGCAAAAAGAAGAAGATCAAGAAGAAGAAGAAGAAGAAGAAGAAAAAGAAGGTAAAGAATAGAAGATCAAGGGTGAGAGGAGAAGAGAAGAAGGGCAGTTAAGAACTCCCAACCCCAACAATAGAAACCCAACACGACTCCACAGTTCATGAGAAATGCAAGGCTAATTTCTTTCTTCCTTCTCCCCAAAAGAAAAGAAATGGTAATTGAAACGTATCTTCTAAGCCTTGCCCACTTCTTATATAGTGGCAATATTAATAAAATTCAACATGGCATGCATAATATTGCAACTTGGTCTAAACTCTACAAATATATAAAAAATCTAATAGGATTTTTATATTAATAAAAAAAGTATATTTATGGTTACTAGTCGTACCCCTAAATATTACTTAACAATATATGCATAATTGTCAACCCTTTGATCTTCCGTGATTAGCCCCTTTCTCAAATTTTTTGATGGCTAGCTAGCTAGGATTAGTAGATCTATATGACCAGTCAACTAAAGACATAAAAGTATATATCAGGCGATACATAAGGGGCCCCCAAATTTGAAAATTGTACAATACGGTTTTCTTTAGAGCAGTTGGAACATTTTGTACACTAAATGATTACATAAGCAAAGAAATTAAATATATAAGATAGTTTTGATGATCAATTGGTCAATAGTTGAGATCAACGAAATACTGAGCAAAATGCTCTTTACATTAAATAAGACAGAATTATACATTTACGTTTTTTTTTTTTTTCATTTTTATATATATGTATAAGTGAAAATTGTAATATAACTTATAATATTAGACATGTATGTAACATTAAGAAATTAATTATCCAAACCACCATTATATATATTTTTATAACGTCAATATGCACATTGTCATGTTAAACTAAACAAATATTATATTACGTTTCTCACCTCTATATGTTACATGACATTAAGGTTCTCTTATAAGACCGTAGATTATATATATATATATATATATATATATATATACGAACATTGAGAACAAGGAAATGAATAGAATTGTATGGGTTTTGGCTATATGAACAAAGGGTCGAGTTTGGTGAACACGTGGAAACAGCAGTATGTTTACCTTATTTTTAACACTAATTCACTTCACACACGCACATATATATGTATATGGATATACATATTAGTTTAAGAATTTTAGGTGTGCTGGTACTTTCTTATAGCCATTTTTGATTTTCTCTCTCTCTCTCTCTCTCTCTCTCTCTCTCCCCCTCTCTCTTTCACTGCATTAACGTGCTAATTCTTCTATCAAACATCTCTACCGATTGCTTATTTTGATTTCTTCCAACATTGATCGTGATATATAATTCTTTAGGGAGTACTATTTTTTTTTTTTTTTTTTCCCGTGAGAGAAGTAACTTTTTGACTTTATGTGCTATCCATCATTTTCTAGTTCTCTTGGAAACAAGTGCATGTTTAACTCACTAATATTCATCAAGCAAGTATGTGTCACCCTCCACAAGTTATGATTTTTATTAATCGATATGAAACTTTGGAATTGATGGTATACCAGTTAATTTATGATTAGAAAATAAATTACCATGATTATTTAGATCATACCCCATGAGGTTAATAAAATCATTTGATTTCCAAACTGTGAGGGTATTTATCCAAACTGTGACTCCTAATTGGGCTCAAATTTCATTTGATTTCCGGAGAATTCATTTAAGCAAAGATGGAACGATCATATAACAGTTTGGATTTCTTGCAATCCAATCATCAACTTTAACTTCTTTTTTTTTTCAACCATTGTTAAAATCATCTTTAAAAAAAATAGAGAATTTACCCTTAAAAGTGCATGAATTTAGACCATAATTATTTAATTAAAAAAATTATAAATTAAAAATAAAAGATAAAAGTCATACTTGAAATATTTGTCAAGGTCACCTTTAATCTAATATTTCCACCATATATACTTTGTTTCTCTCTCTGTCGCTATTTAGAAATATAATATTTCCACCAATTACCCAAATTGTAATTTTTCATCGGGACTATAGTCCTTTCTGATAGGAGCGTGCGCACCACGCGCCTGTGTGAACACATGATAGAAGAGTTAGGGACGGGTTAGAAGAAATTCGTGGCATTTGGACATAGAAAAAGAAGGTTCTTTATTTTGGTTGGGGTACAGCTGAGCTTTCTTGACCGGATTTTAATCTTCTTTATCTATAAATTTTCCTTTAATTTAACATATAATTTATTTTCTCCTCAAAAAAAAAAAAATAATTTTGTTGGTTTCTGTCCATAATAGGCTCTTCTCACCAACCACACATGGTTTGTTTTTCCAGTCGGAATAGAAAGTTAGATTCGAGGCATAATGTGAAAAAGGGCGTTCTCTAGTCTTTACAATGACAAACTGCCGACGTTTGCAATGCATTTAGGTCATACTAAGATCATCTATATATGGGCTTTCAACCCAACTTGGCCAAATCAAACACGGACATGCAATATTGTTTCTCCAATGTTTGTAATACATACATATAGTCATATAATCTATATGATAAATATAACTTTTTTAGTACGCTCGTGTAATATCATTTATACTGTGTAACGCTCAATTTCTTTAAGTGCAATGGTTAACGTTGTATAAAGTTAGGTGTCACACGCACGTATAAATGATATTACATAAACATATCAAAAAGAGAAATATTAGCGTCATTTTCTTTGTCACTTTCTACTGTTTAACATCTAACATGATATGTTATAATTTAAATAGAAAATAAAATAGTGAGATTCACATGCCAAATAGTTAATATGAAAAGAGTGACGTTAGCATTTATTTACTAAAAAAATTATGTGTCTGACTGATTTAAATGCCGGACTTGAGACAATTCTATATGTATATGTGTATTGTTGCTCCAAAAATATGGTCGGAAGATTCAATTTTCAACTCAAACATCAATATTTCTCTTCTTCCCCCCTCTTCTTTTTCTTTAGGGTGAACCCAAACTTGTCCTATCGAAGACCCGACAAACCAAACGAATGTTGTTCCAAGCCTAAGCCAACCTAGCTAGTAGCTACTAGCTACATACTTATAGACTAATGTTTTTCTTTTTCCTCATATTCCAATTTCAAAGGAGAAAAATAGATATAATTGTCGCTGTGTAGAAAGAGGCGCTACTTTGTTTTACCAATGGATCAATAATGTCTAATATACATGTTTTTAGTTGACTCTAAATTTTTTTTTATTTTAAATTTTGTTTGTGGTATTGATTTGTGTAAAATAAAAGGGATGTTGTTTTTGGCAATGTGGTATGGCGTCTTGTTTTTGAGATTTTGTTTGTATTGTATAATAATAGATGTGGTCTCTCTACTATCTCGTTTTATTTATATGTCTAATCCGCTAGAATTTATTTTTTACCATATTGTGGGTAATCTTTGTGCTATGCATCTTAGGGTCCGTTTAGTTCGCTGATTCGAGTTTTAATTCGAGTTGAGATGTGGCATTGTGTGTGAGCTTTTTACTGTAACAAAAAAGTTAGATGTGACTGTTTATGAGAGCTTTTTACTATAACAAAACTCGAATTCTAAACTCGAATCAGCGAAATGAACGGACCTTTAGTCTCGATCAATTCAGGTTCATAATCGATTGTGCTGTATATTATTAAAAGAACCATTTATATGCTCAATAGTAGGTGTGCCCTTTTGGTGTCTCGTTGTAGGAACATGGCACACGTTTTATCTCTTTGTGCATTTCATTAAAACTTACAGATCGATCTAATTTTTACGAGATTATTTGGGTTAGCATTAGTGGTGTATTCCAAGATTTAGAATGCAATAACCTTTCCAAAAAAAAAAAAAACTCTAAATATCTTATTAAGGGAATGTCATTTTTGGTTCCTAAATATGAATCAAATTTCATAATGTGTTCCTTGTCTTATTAGGGCTTAGTGTCTGGTATTCAGAATGTCTCACGACGTGTACGGAATCCATAAAATTGCCCCAATTAAGCCCCTGTGGTAAAGTGATTATAAAAGAAAATGAATATAAAAAATATACATGTGATTAACATGAGCAGTTTATGGGGACAGGCAGGTAATTTCACAAGGAGATGGAGTTGATTCATAATTTTGAGGAAATTACACGTTTTCCCTTAAAATATATATGTCTCGTCACGAAATGCCCCACAAACTTTCATTTTAGCCTTTTTTTTTCTCTTTCCGAACATTAGTAACTCTTGTAAATTTTCCCTCTCTGTTAAATTTTTGATAGAAAATGCCGTTTGAAATGTTAAAGTTAACAAAAGAACTCCTTATATGATGATTTTTAACAAAAATAACACGTATTATACAAATAATAAGTGTTACTCGGTTAGCTCCTCCTTGTACAGTCACACGGAAGTGCAATTACACATCATGAGTTACCATTTTTTCTATCAAACCTCACTTTCTCCTTAATTTAGTTGACCTAAAAAACTTTGGGGGTCCATCAATGGCAATCAAAAGTAATAACAAAGTGAAAAATTAATGAAGGAAGAAAATTTACAAGAGTTACTAAAGTTCATTCGCGGGCATTTGAGTTTTAGGTAAATGACGTCCATAACCCATTGGTATTTTTGTCGATATTATCTATAAACCAAAACCTCGATAACCCTATGGACGTTGACATTTTCATCTTAAATGGGATTAACTTGGTATACTTTAAGTCAAATATTCATAGAGTTCAAGAGCCGCAAGAAATCGAGTGAAGAAAAAAGTGTGTGAAACATACAAATTTTTATACATATCTGATAGGTTATAAAACAAAGACATGTTGGTAGAGATGCAAGAACGGGCCGGCCCGGCCCATTCTCCTTAGGCCCACACGGGTTACGGACCGGGCCGATTCAGCCCACAAATTTTGTAGGCCGGGCCAGGTCGGCCCGTATAAGAATGACCTTGGTCCAGCCCACACCACGATCCATTTTTACGTAGGCTAGGCTGGGCCATGCCGCGGGCCAAGATGGGCCGTGCCATGGGCCTTGAGTGGTGCCCACTCAAGGCCCATCTTGGCCCATCATGGGTTTAGATGGGTCAGCCTATCTAAGCATGCAATTTTTAATTTTTTAATTTTTATTTTTGAATTTTTAAACAAGTTAACAAATATAAAAATTTGAATAGTCAATGGAAATATGAAAATGGATATTTTATTTATGATTGCCTCATTAAATAAAAATCTTTCTAAAAAAAACCCAGTGAAACAAAACCTTGGTAAGAAAAAAAGAGTATAATCATGATAATTATACATAAGATGTTTACAAAATTACTAAAAAAAAGAAAAAAAAAAAACATGAAGATATTATGAGCCTAGATGGGCCGGGCTGGGCTGGCCCACTATGGGCCTAGACGAGCCAGACTGGGTCGGCCCATCATGGGCTTATACAGGCCGGTCCAGCCCGGTCTGGCCCATGATTTTTCATGGGCTGTGTCGGGCCGGCCCATGGGTCGATATATGTTGGTCCATCCCAGCTGACTAATATTTATGGGCTGGGACATGCCTTAAACAGTGATGGACCGTATCAACCTGACCCGTCACTATGTCAGGATGGGCCTGGGCCGGCCCACGGGCCCCGGCCCATTGTTGCCTGTCTAAGGTTTGCTTGAGGAGAACTTCACCTTTTTTTTCTTGTTCTTGTAATTTGTTTGTTTGTTTTTGTTTGTGTTCCTTTTTTTCTTTTGGCAACAAGAATGTGCAAGTGCGAGGATGAGTGGAAAGCCACATACCCAGCCAAATTACGTGAAAAATTAAGGAAATTTGATGCCATTTTTTCTTCTAGCTATTAAAGTGGGTTTTATTTGGGGCAAAAAATTGGTTTGAAAATATGATTGTTCCTTCAAAGAAGTAATCACATATGCAATTATATTTAGATGTGGCAATTTGTGTCACATATTATGTTCGTGTTGTGTTTTAATTATTTTTTTTTTTCTAAATTTGCAGTCAAATTTTTACACGATTTGAGACATGAAATTTTTCAAAAAACACAACACAAACACAATACGACCGCTTTACAGGTTGTTACTACAAGATACGAAATTGACCCGTAATCTTAGATTGACACTAAAATTATTTACTTTTCTCAAGTTTTTTACATATTTGAAATAACTTAAAATTCATAACTCGTAAAAAGATGATAATGTCCATTAAAATTAAGCAAGTAATAACATAAGATTTTTAAGAATAACTATCATGAAATCATAAATTTATAATAAAATCTAAAAAATGTAATGCAAAATTAAAAATAATTATCATGAAATCACAAATTTATAATAAATTTTAAAATATGTAATGTAAAATTAAGACACCGAGATGAGAAGAGTAGTCACCTCGACTTGAAAAACATCACATCAACTATCATGTATGCACATTTCAATAGTTCTTCACTCATTTCCTTTTTGTTTGTAATTTGAATCAAATATTTTCACAGAAATATTATATTATCAATAAGAAAGGGCAACATGAGACAAATGCTCTTTAGAGTGTACGAGTATAGATTTTTACTCATTACTCTTGATTAGTATATTTTTAGTTAAATAATTATATTAGTCAAAAAGCAATTAATCAAGAGTAAGGGATAAAATCCAAACCCATGTACTTTAAGGATAAGTTCACCAATTTTTCATAAAAGAGTTATTCCTCTAATTCACCCTAAGCCATGAGGATTCAATCCTTATTTTCTATATGGATTGACATTTATCATAGCACCTAAAACTGTTATATTTTATGCCATGTTACACAACAAAACTTAGAGTAAGAAGTCAAAAATACTCTCAAATGAATTAGGGTTTTCTCTCCTTACATTTCCTCTTCTCTCTATCTCTTTGCCCCTCTCTCTCCTACATCGCCGCCCTTCCTCAGCGACACTGTCGTGCAATCAGTTGCCACCTATCTTACTGTACGGTTATTGTGCCTATCCGTCCAGAAGTTGTCAAAGTCAATAAAGAAAATGAGCCTAGTCGTGGAAGAGCTCGAACCTTGCAGCCACGATTTGATACACGACCTTATAGTGCCATGATGACAACAACGATGTGATCTTGGTCATTGGCCTATGATTGACGTGTGGCGAAGACGTCCTTTATGGTTCCACAATGATGGAAAGATTCGAGTAGATTGATGATGGAGAAATTCGAGCCTGACACATGGCCTTGTAGCGTTGCGACAAGCACGATGGCGAAATCCTCGCCGTGGTGGACAGTGCTGAACTTTCGGGTGGCGAGCATGACCGATGCCCGAAAATTTTCTGGCATGGCGGGCAGGCGCCATTCGCCGCCCGTCTGACCTTTTTGGCTGGGCACGGGCTCGGGCAGCCTGATAAAAATCCATTCTAGCTGCTCGCCGCCGGTGGAGAAGTCGACCTCACCGCCAGTCAAATTTTTTTTTTATTTTCTCGCGTAACCCGAATTTGCTCAAATTTGCCTGAATTTTTATGACCGTTAGCCCGATTTTGCTCGTTGCCCGAATATGCCCGAATTTTTTTGATTGTTAGCCCGAATATCTGCCCAAATTTTGAACCCTAACGGCTCTTTTTGCCCGACCCGACCGCCGCTCAAATTTTCAAACCCCAACAGCTATTTTTAAGACAGTTGCCTGAATTTTCCCGAACCCGACCCGAAAGCCTGAATTTCACATAGCCGTTGGAACCGAATTTTTGGGGGAAATTTTTTTTTTTTCAAGCCAAAAAATTTCCTATAAATACCCCCCTCCCCCAACCATTTTCCTCACCTAAAAACTCTCATTCTCTCTTAATTTCTCTCAAATCTCTCTTAATCTCTCTCAAATCTCTCTTAATCTCGCTTAAATCTATCTCGATCTCTCTTAATCTCTCTTAAAGCGCTCTCAATCTCTCTTATTTTTCATAATGGCTTCTTCTGGTTATGGTGGTGATATTCCCATTGATGCCCCATTCAACATCGAAGAATGGTAATTTCTTAATATTTTTCAAACGCAGGAATCTCAAACTACAGAAAGAGTTACTGAGGAAACTGTAAATCTGAGCCCTGGTGGACGTACTAGAGGTCGTGGACGTTGGTAATTTCTTAATATTTTTCAAACGCAGGAATCTCAAACTACAGAAAGAGTTACTGAGGAAACTGTAAATCTGAGCCCTGGTGGACGTACTAGAGGTCGTGGACGTAATGGTGGTGGGCGTGGAGGAGAGGCAAGCAGAAGTGCTAGTGCAAGTGTTGCAAGTTCGAAGAAGAAATGTAAGCACACCTCAGCAGTTTGGGACCACTTCAACACATTCGAGGAGGTCGACAATAACAGTAACATTAAACACATAGCTCAATGCAAATATTGTGGTGATAAATTACAAGGTAATACTATTCACGACGCTACACAGTTGAGAAGACACTTTGAAAAGTGTCTTTAAAAGTAAGGAGGCAGCCCGATCTCTGGCAAACACAATTATCGTTTGACTGTCAAACCGGTGGTCTAACCACTTGGAAATACGATCCACAAGTCGATCGTATGAAAATGGCACGCTTAGTAGCCACATTAGATCAACCACTTAGTTTTACTGAACAAAGGAATTGGCAGCGTTATATTAAAATTGTACATAATCCTAATGCACAATTTTTTTCAAGAACTACTCTTAGAAAAGATGCATTAAAATTATATAAACAAGAAAAGGAAGTATTAATCAACCTTTTACACTCTACTAGTAGTTGCGTTGCGTTAACGGTGAATATTTAGTCCGCCGTTGCCAACAAAGATTATTTAGCTGTAACCGAACATTATTATAAAGGTTTTGATTTAGATAAGAGAATATTAGGTTTTAAATGTGTTATAGGATCACATACTGCCAATTTAATATATAACACAATTTTATCTGTCATTGATGAACATAGTTTAAAAGATAGAGTAATGGACATAACATTAGATAATGCAACTGCAAATACTAAAGCAATATAACTTTTTGAAAATGATTTAAGTTTTCGGGTTGTCTAAAAAGAAGAAGAAGACGACGATACACAATTTTATCTGTCATTGATGAACATAGTTTAAAAGATAGAGTAATGGACATAACATTAGATAATGCAACTGCAAATACTAAAGCAATATAACTTTTTGAAAATGATTTAAGTTTTTGGGTTGTCTAAAAAGAAGAAGAAGACGACGACGACGACTCAAGGTCAAGAAGAATCTGGGAGTGTGGATCTTCATCAAGAGGTGGCGGCAACATCGGCGGCTTCAACGAGTTAATGGCGTACCTGAGTGAGTGCTTAGTTGTAGACAATAGTGAAATGTTTGATTTGGTTCAGTAGTGGAGGGCACGAGCATTAACTTGGCCGATCCTAACACGACTGGCAATGGGTATTTTTTCGATCCCAGTCTCCACTGTTGCAGCCGAACAAGCATTCAGTACAACCGGCCGAATACTTGAAGAACGGGAAACACATTGCAACAGGATATTGTTGAAGCTTTGGTGTGCATCAAGGATTGGGATCGTTCCGACCAACGCTTACACGATACAATCTCACCGGCAAGCCAAGAATGGATCGATAAATTTAATAGATTAACTTTTAATTTTCAAGACGATCATTCTGCTTCAAATTAAATTTTATTATTGTAATTTGTAAATATTTATTTACTTTGTATAGTGTTATTGTAATCTTGTATAGACTTTGTAAGTTCGTTAAATTTGTAATTCGTCCCACAATGAAGGAAACTTTTTTTTCTTTATGTTAATTTTGTATTTGTTTCTTTATTATTAGTGACTGATTTTTAGGATGTGTTTATTTTAAGGGTTCCGCATGATTCAAATCATGATTCTTTAGTTCTGTTACAATGTTTTTCACTCACAAAAAACTTAAATTTCAAAAGTTAAAATCAAAACCACTGGTTTGAACCTATGAACCAAATAGACCCTTATTGTTTTTGGTGGATTGTGATAATTTCGTAGCATTTAGTGAAAACAATGCTATCAGGTTTTTCAGTACTACAGTCAGATACAAGTGGTATTATTGTTGGATACTAGGAGTCATTGCTCGTTATCACGGTGGCTACCGATCGATAATCATCGACCAGTAGCGGATACCAACAGGTATGGCCGTAGATACCGACTGGTATATTAAAGATATGTTTGGTATTCTAGGCTGAAGTGACTGGTATTTTTTGCAAATATATATATATATATATATTTTTTTTTTTGAGTATAAGTCAAGCCCTGGTTTTGCGGTGTTCCCGTAAAGAGCGATTCATTTTTGAACTTTAGGCCCAATATCAGCCCAACCTAGCTTCTTTTGCACTTTAGGCCCAATTAGGTACAAGCTGATTCGTCACATATCCCTGAGTTGGTCTTTAAGAAATAGGGAGAAAGAGAGAAATATGTTAAAATTTGAGATGAATTAAAATTAACAGGTTAATAGTTTACATAAGTTAATAAATATATCAAATTATTATTTTCATCTATAATTTGTCTGGTTATGAACCATAACTTGATAAGTTATT
>NW_010364664.1:218333-244909 GCF_000414095.1 Morus notabilis | reverse complement strand
GATAAGTTATGGCCTATTAATTTCTATAACTAAAAATTAGCTTATATACTTTCTTAAACTTTTCATATTGACATATTTTCTAATATTTCCCTATATTACGGATACAGAAATGGACACTAGACATTGTTCAAAGGCTTCAACATTATATTGCTACTCGCTCGAGTACTCAAAGTGTCAAAGTCAATCCTTTGCTACTCTATTGTATTTATTTATTTATTTATTTATTTTTCTCCCTATGATCATTTTGTCATTTTTAGTTTGTTCAAAAATAATTTTCAACATTTCTGCTTTCTTATATAATTGTTATGGAAGACTATGATAAACAAGTAAATTAAAAAAAAAATACAATAAAAAATACGTTAAAAAGGACATGGATTTTAATATATTCAAAAATAAATTTTAAAAAAAGACATGAATTTTACCAATATTTTGTTGATTTAATGATTTTTTGCTAATATTTTTCACAAAATTTCTGTAAAATTTTTCACAAACTTTTGTCATTTAACACTGTACTTTTTACAGGGTGAGAATTCAAAGTTTGTAATAGTACAATAAGAACTTTTAAAGTTTAAAAGTAAAATACAGGTAAATCTTAAAGTTTAGAAAGTAAAATATAGGCGACTCTAAAATTTAAAGGCGAATAATTCTAAATTCACTTAGGATCTACCCTCACGGACCCCATTTGAATGAACATGCTATTTTTTATTTGGTTTTGATGGAAAATGAGTGAAAGGCTTTTAATTTTTTATTTTTGTTAACACTTAAAGAAAAGCACACGCTTAAAATGAAATTTTATAGATCTCCTCAAACTTTAGGTAATATGACAATGTGCCCTCCTAATTTCAATTCATATAATCCATTCCTCCTTAAAATTTTGTATCAATGTTATGTTTTGGACGGAATTGAAGAAGGCTATTGAGATTCTCATTTTGCACAATTTAGCTCATATTTGATTCGTTGGTTCGAATTTTATTGATTTTAACTTTTTTATTTGAATAGAAAAATTCAAACTGTGTGGTCTAAACTGTAGTTCGAATTAACATTTGGAAGTGTAGTTAAAATTTTAATTTAAATAGAGAATAAAATTCTAATTTGTGTTTGGTATGTGTAAAAAGCAGAGAGAGTGAGCACCTTTTTATTGTTCAAAAATGGTTTAAACGGTTGAACTTAAAGGGGGAGTTAAATTTTAAGTTGGACTGTTTAACTCAATTCAAACAGAGAATATAATTCGGAGTACGTGCTTACCAAATAAGAGTTCAAATTATACTCACTGTTTGAACTGAGTTGAACTAAACTAAACCAGTTTAGCAAACAAGGTATTAATTTATTATGCTCTAAACTCAATAATGCCTATTTATTTTTCTAAAGAAATATTATGCCTCTTCTCAGCCATTCAATCCCCTCCTCTTGCCACATTATTATGTTTCTATATTCTTTTGGGATAAGGAGAGAAATAACATAATTGGTAAAGTGACTAGTAAATTATAACATATTTTTAAAAAAATAGTAAGTTGTAGCATAATTTGATATTTTAAGTTTTAAACATTATTAAAATACAAAAATACCCCCAAACCTCATTTTCCTCCTCACTCCTCCCCCCTAAACATCTATTTTTTTTAAAAAAAATAGTAAATTATAACATATTTTTTAAAATAGGTAGATTATAGTCAAGTTCACTATAGTTAGGATCGGCGGCTGGTGCCGGCCACCGGAGACCATTTTTCTGCAACCTGTGACCGTTTTTAATCATTAGATCTAGTTAATATCACATCACATTAAAAAAGTATGTAAAAATAGACAAATTATATGCAAAACAGACTGATTATGATACAGATCTGACAGTTAAAAAATAAAAGACTTTCGATAGTCCATTTTATATGTTAGAAATCCTTTTTTTTAAGTATTGTTTTAACAAATGTTTCATGCTTTGTTAAATTAGAAAATGGTTAATCAATGATTCACTCATTGGCATGGTGATTTTACTTGATGGCAACCAATGATTTACGTGATTGAGTTGTTGGTTAATCACCAATTTACAAGATCCTAATCAACTTTAAATATATATATATATATCTTAAAAGAAGTTGTCAAAATCGACCACCTCATCCCATTTTTCTAAAAAAATATAATCGCCAACCCTATAATGTTTCGTAAAGATACATTTAACAACAAAATATTAAAGATTATTTATTAAGTATATATAGAAAAAAGTATTTAAGAGGATCATTTGTAAAAGAAGAAAAGTTTTGATTAGGATATATATAACAAAATTATTTTAATGAGACAATTGAGAAAAAGTGTTTATGAGGGTCACATTTGAAAGGAAAAAAATATATATATATATATATATATATTTTGTAAAGGAAAAAAAAGGGAAAAGAGAGGAAGAAAGAACTGAGGGGAAAAAAAGAAAGGGACTATTTCTCGTAGTTTCTGTAAAAATTGATTATTAGTAGTTTTTTATTTTTTAACTGTCAGATCTATTTCAGAATTTATTTACTTTGATACTTTTTTAATCAGATATAATGATTAAAAATTGAGACTACTGATAGAACAAATTAGTAGAGAAACTCAAAAAATAAAAAGGAAAAACGAAAGTTGAAAAAACTTAACGTAAAAAAAAAGTTTCTTTAGGGGAGAATCAAAACGTGTCGCGCTAAAAATTGCATTTAGACAAAATGTGTTATACAAGTACATCATTAATAAAAAAAATATAAATTTTAAGGTCTCATTTATTTCACCGATTAGAGTTTTTAATTTTAAATTTATATAGTAAAAAGCTCTTAAAAAATATCACATCTAATTTTTTTTTACTACAGTAAAAAATTATTAAAAAATATCACATTTTAACTCGAATTAAAAACTCAAATTCTCAAAATGAACGAGACCTAAATTTACCCATCCCGTACCCAATTGCCCGACTCAAAATATTTCATATATATATATATATATTATATTTATCAGGTAGTCAAAGCGAGTGGAGACACGACCATAACCATGCGAGTAGAGATAAGCCTCGTCATCGAGTGTCCCCAAGTCCGAATGAAACCCAACCCCCAAGAAAACAGAATAGGAAGAGCTTTCTCAAGTTCTTGTCTAACACCAAAAAATACAAACAAAACAAACTTCTCTCTCTCCTTCTATCATTTGTATGGTCTGAAAACCATTTGGTTATGGCTCTCAGGATAGACCCGGGAATCGGTACTGCTCCGACTCACCGAGTCGCCATGACCACTCTTCTTCCTTCTCCGCACTCCCTCGTCTTCGTCGGCTCCTTCCCCTCCACTCGCCCACGCGCCGCCCTCCCTCTCCACTCGCTCCGTACTCGCCCTCCTCTTCTTCGTCTTCGAGCTTCCTCCGAGTCTTCTCCTTCCTCTCCAGGTTACTCAACTCTCTCTCTCTCTCTCTCTCTAAAAATGTGTGTTTGTGTCTGTATCTATAGGTGTGTCTATATGCTAAGTTTTGGCAACTTTGAGCTGGAAAATTCTTCGAGTTTTTCTTCTCTATTTGATCATTTCTCTTTTCGCGAGCTTCAATTGAATACTGATTTCGCTGTATGAATGTGCTTCTTGCAATGCTTGATGAATTCTGCGGCGTAGAGGTTGAGAATTGAATGGAATGTTATGAAATGGTCTATGCGAGGATTTTAATTGTTTAGTTTTTTGAAAATTATCTGAATTAATCAAATTGAAGTGTTTGGTGCCGAAAAGCGTTTCAAATTGAAGTAGGGACGGTGAATTATTATGTAGGAATGTGCTTTAGGGAGTCAATAGGCAATGTACTCATGAACGAAGTGACTGGTCTAAGTAAGGATTGTTTGACTAGAAACTCGAATTGTGATAACGGATAGATCATGATGATTGCAAGAGAAAAATGTAGCGGTAATGCTTGATCGAATTGCTTTAGTGGACTAAGGAGGGCCTTTGTGGTGGATTGTTCTGAAATGTTTATATTGTTGAGCCTAGAAATTGAAATAATGCTTTTTATGTGTTGAATGGGAAGTTACAGTTATACGATCTGTCTGCATGTTATCTTCGTAACAACTATGATTTAGTTGCTTAATAAGCTGCACATTTGTTTATATTTCTAATTTAGGTTGCTGGTCTCGTTGATCTTGCTGAGTTAATCACTACGCTAAACCGATGATTGAATATCTGAAATACATTGTTATTTGGTTATTTGTCTTAAATTATCCAAAATTCTTTGCTTGTTAAATGCATAAATGGGGAATTAAACTGTTGGACTTCTGTCCAGGCTCATGCTGCAACTGAATCCGATGAATATTATTAGCTTTATTGTCATTATTTCAATTTTTAGTTGTGGAGTTACCAATTCCAGTTTTACTTTGTCATAACGGATGAAATACATTTTCGGTTCTTGCAGCAAAAGATGTTGAAAACGTGGTGATAATTGGCTCGGGTCCTGCTGGATACACAGCCGCAATATATGCTGCTCGTGCTAATTTGAAACCTCTAGTGTTTGAGGGATATCAAGTAGGTGGTGTTCCTGGGGGACAGTTGATGACTACCAACGAAGTGGAGAACTTCCCAGGGTTTCCAGATGGAATAACTGGTCCAGATTTAATGGACAGGTATGGCATAGGAGACAATCTTAAAATGGAGTCAAAATTCTCTCTTTTATTTTTAGTTTTATATGTAGGAACAGCAGCTATGATGCATCAGTAGATAAACATCTGCGAATTATGAATGTCTAGGATGCGACGACAAGCTGAGCGCTGGGGAGCAGAGTTGTTCCAGGAAGATGTTGAATCTATTAATGTAAAAACTAGTCCCTTTACCATCCAAAGTAGTGAACGTGAGGTATGTGTTCTTTTTCTAGAATTTGTTCAATATATCATTTCTACAGTTGCATTGAAATGTGAAATTCGTTAAGTTGCGCCTTGCTTTTGAGTTTATGTTCGACAGGCTTATAAATTTAACATTTTGAATGTGGTTCAATTGAACTATAAGGTTCAAGAACTTATAAAATAATTATTTTTTTGTTTAAATAGAGATAGTCTTTTTGACGGTGCTATTTTTATGGTTAGGATGAACTCATTATTGCTGAAGATGACTCTTGAAAAGCTAAATTTTACGGATTTGAATTATATTTCATTTCATGTAAAGATTAGCAATGCACTAATTTAAAGCAAGGCTTTCATTAGCCCATGTTAGTTTGTAACTTTAAGTAATATATTCCGACTTCCACAGACTTGTTTAGTTAGCATCTTTATACAACATGGCTTCGTTTTTGTTGGCGATTGTATTTTTTGAAAATCTCTTGTTTTCATTTACATTTCAGGTTAAGAGCCATAGTCTAATTTTCGCTACAGGGGCTGCTGCAAAAAGGCTCAAGTTACCTCGCGAAGATGAATTTTGGAGTAGGGGAATCAGTGCATGTGCGATTTGTGATGGGGCATCACCATTGTTTAAGGGGCAAGTTCTTGCCGTTGTTGGAGGGGGTGATACAGCTACAGAGGAAGCCATATACTTAACTAAATATGCCCATCATGTCCATTTACTTGTACGTAGGGATCAGCTAAGGGCTTCCAAAGCAATGCAAGATAGGTGAGCGATGAGTTCTCTTAATATTGATCAGTGGAAGATGTTATGGCATACTTCTGTTGCTCGTAAAATTGTATGTGTAGGCCTATAGTATTATCTACGTGTCTTGTAATGTTCATTACATGGGTTTTTTCATCAACTTTGCCCAAAAAACAAAACCCATAATTTTTCCAGGTTGACATTGTATTACTAAACCTGTGGACTATCTAGATAGTAGGCTCTTTGTCATTCTTCTGAGCAGTGGCTATTTTGTTTCACCATCATTAATAGGCTTTTGTAATATACTAATGAACAATTTGTATGAGTTTTCAACTCCCTGAATGTTTTTTTAACAGGTTGATTATCGCGAATGTTTCAGAGTGTTCAACAACCCAAATATCACCGTGCACTACAATACAGAGACTGTGGATGTTGTCAGCAATACGAAGGGCCAGATGTCTGGCATTTTGCTTCGGAAAGTTGATACTGGGGAAGAATCCGTGCTCGAGGCAAGGGGGTTATTTTATGGGATAGGTCACTCACCAAATAGCCACCTTTTGAAAGGCCAAGTTGAGCTGGACAGTTCTGGCTATGTCTTGGTTGAGGAGGGCACTGCAAAAACTTCTGTTGAAGGTGTATTTGCAGCAGGAGATGTACAGGTAATACTATCAACAACTTATTTTATTCCTCAGTTTCACAACTGCATAAAAGAAAAATATCCGCTACAGTTTAAGCAGAAAAATGATTAAATTGTTGCATCTTTCCAGAACCCTTTTATGATGTACATAGCCCAATTTCAGAATATCCTTTATCCGAGATAGACTATTTGTAATTTGTTTTCTCATACCCGAATAGGACCATGAATGGAGGCAAGCCGTAACTGCTGCTGGCTCTGGATGTATTGCTGCTTTATCAGTTGAGAGATATCTTGTGAGCAAAGATCTACTCATTGAGTTTCACCAGGTATTTTTCTGTTTTACAAAAATCTTTAGGCCCTATTCCAATATTTTCAGACCATTTTATTTATCACCCAATTGATTTCCTATTTTTCCTTTGTATTTATGCGGAGATATACGAGATTGGAGTTTGTTGATTGTTTATGCAACTTTGTCGGTTTTTTTTTTTGGGGGTCTTGTACATGCATTTAGTTTGAACTTCTTTTCATTTTACTCCTTCATTTGCGTTCATCTCATGAACTGTACTTCTCACAGCCCCAAACTGAGGAGGTTAAGAAGGAGCTTACAGACAGGGATGTTCAGGAAGGTTATGATATTACTCTGACCAAACATAGGGGGCAGGTTTGTATTGTTTGTCAGCGCTTCTAATTTTTAACATTCTGTTTATTCTGTCTTCGTTATCCCTCCAGTGCAAAGCTCATAATTTTTTTGTTTGTTTTTCTTTTCAGTATGCTCTACGTAAACTGTACCATGAAAGTCCAAGGCTTATATGTGTACTGTATACGTCACCGACTTGTGGTCCATGTAGGACCTTGAAACCAATTCTCAGTAAGGTATGCCATTTAAGATGGTTTTGTACGATTTTCAATCTCAATGCTGTGTAGTAAACATTTGCTAGAACTATGATCTTTTACATGAATTGGATCCCAATGAAGATCTAGGAAGATCCCTCTGGACGGTAATTTGGCTAGTGAACCCATTTGTATGGACTCGAAGCCAAACTGAAACTGAAACAGGGTATGCTGATAAGGAGTTAGGCGACCTAGACAGTTGAATGGTTTTACTTGCATTTTGTTTTTATTTTATTATATTTTGTTTTTTTTATTTTTATTTTTATTTTTTTTTCAAATGAGTCTCCCCCTAGAGCTCGTACAAAATGCACTGAACATTTTCTTGACCTTTCGCTACTGGCAGGTGATCGATGAGTTTGACGAGAATGTACATTTTGTTGAAATTGATATTGAGGAAGATCCAGAAGTAGCAGAAGCAGCTGGAATTATGGGCACACCTTGCGTTCAGTTTTTCAAAAACAAAGAGATGCTCAGGTTGACTATATCTTAATCTTATCCTCTTAAACTTCATTGGTTCTCTTACTATGTATGTATGTATTTTTTTTTTTTTTTTTAAATTCACATTATCCCCCATAAGATTTCTCTTTCAGGCGACTCTTTATGCAATTTTGCAGAAAAGGTCTGAAGAATTGTTTTTTCATTTGTCATCATCCATTAAATATAGCTTCACCACAAACAGTTATTTGTTCTAGGTTCCAATCTAATTGTTCTATCCTTGTTATGTAGGACTGTATCGGGAGTCAAGATGAAGAGTGAGTACAAAGAATTTATTGAATCGAACAAATAAAAAGTATTTCAAGAGAAACTTTGTTTGCCCGATCATGTTAGCATTTTGTTATTCAATTTTGTTCACTCTAAACTGGCTAGTCCAATAAGCCCTCAATTTTTAGGATGAATCAGCTGTCTTTCTTTGATCATTTTACACTGTAAATTCTACGTGCAACTTGCAGAGTTTGCCAATGCATTATTGCGGATTTTTGATTTTTCTGATGAGCTGCTATCACTTCATAGGTTCCGCAAGTTTGTTTGTTTTTTTTAGTTAATTTCAAAAATAGTCCATGAGGTTTACACTCAATTTCACTTTAATCTCTGACTTTTCAAACGTTGTATAGATGGTCCTGAGGTTTTATTTTGTTTCAGTTTAACTAGGCGTTAAAATTGGATAGAATATGTGTAAATTAGTGTCTAAAATTAGAAACAACTAAAATTTTGAGTCTATGTAGAAATTAACTTTTGGTTTTTTGCATTGTTTGTCTCTAAACTTTGGCTTAGTTTGGTAGTGCTATAGATTTTGAAAAATTACTTTTAGCTGTGCTGAAGGAAGAAGCATGTGTTACAAAAAGTAGCTGAGTATTTGGTGAACTATAATTATAGTAGTTGTGCTGGTTCTAAAATTAGTGTAATAACGTTTAGTAAATTATGAGATTGAATTACTGTGGATTAAAAATTACGACTATATTATATTATATTATAATATAATATATATAATTACAATATAAGATATATTTATTATTATATTTAATATAATACAAAAAACTATTATTATATAATATATTATATAATTATGATATAGAATATAATAATATTATTAAAATAATAATTGAAATAATTAAAAATAATGATCATATTATATTATATTATAATATAACATATATAATATTATTAATATAATAAATATAATTATATCAATACAATATAATATATAATATATTATAAAATAATAATTACAATATCATATTATAATTATAATATCATATTATTAAAATAATTATAATATTATTATAATATCAATGATAAAATAATAATATTAGAGTTATTAATATAATTATGATATTATTTGTTATAATATTACTATTAAATTATATTATATTATATTACGAGTTTGAATTTTAGATTTAGAAGATTGTAAATTTTAAATTTCATTAGGAATATTATAAAAGTTTCATTAGTTGTACTATGTTGATTCTCGTAAAATTTAAAAGCTAAAGTTGTCTTTAGGCTCTTTCTGATTTGGTTGTATATTCTTGAAAAATTCTTAAAAAAATATTGAGGAGATTTATCAAATACTAAAATCAGCTTCTGCTACAAGCAGAAGCTCAGTTTGGGAGGGAAAAGTAATACCAAACTAAGCCTTTATATATTTTCAATTTTAATCCATAATTTTTATAGATTCTGTCAAATATTTAATACCAAATTAACAAAAGAAAGGACTGAAATTGAAACAAATTAAAACCTTAAGAATTAATTATGCTACGTTTGAAAAGTCAGAAACTAAAGTGAGATTAAGATTAAATTTAGGGACAATTTGTGAGATCAACTTTTTTTTTTTCAATAATTAAGAAGTTGGAGAGATTTGAACTAGGGACCTTAATATTGAAGGTTAATACAGTTACCATGATGTCCATGGATCAAGTTGACCGTCTTGTCAGAAAAAAAGAGAAAATAGTAGAAAATAGGCTAATATAAAAAGTTTAAGAAAGTATATAGGTCAATTTTTAGTTATAGAAATTAATAGGTCATAACTTGTCAAGTTATGGTTCATAACCAGATAAGTTATGGATAAACTTGTCAAGTTGTAGTTCATAACCAGACAAGTTATGGACAATAACTTGTCAAGTTATGGTTCAAAACCAGACAAATTACGGACGAAAATAGTAATTTGACCTATTTATTAACTTATATAAACTATTGGCTTATTA
This sequence comes from Morus notabilis, assembly GCF_000414095.1. Classification (NCBI taxonomy): domain Eukaryota; kingdom Viridiplantae; phylum Streptophyta; class Magnoliopsida; order Rosales; family Moraceae; genus Morus; species Morus notabilis. Next base: position 235,139 of record NW_010364664.1, on the reverse strand, counting down.
ATTTTAATTCATCTAAAATTTTGGCCTATTTTTCTCTTTCTCCAAAAAAAAAAAAAAAAAAAAAAAAAAAAAACCCGCCTAAAAAGACCGTCGTTCTTAATACTTTCTACAAAAAAAAAAAAAAAAAATTTATCGTCGTAATTGATATATCTCTACCCAAAAACGACAAATTCACTCGACGAGTTATTGGGTGCTAGTTTCATAAATTGGTTAAAGCATCTATTATTTATTTATTTTGGTGCATTTACACGGAGAAGGTTGATGTGCTCCAGTCATTGGATTAATTTTTAAACTCTTTGATCTAAGGATAGTACTATATTACATGTTATAAATTTTTTATGTGGATATATATAAATTTAACTGTTAAAAAAATAATCTAACCATGACACATTTCTATCACTATAATAACATTATCTTTCTATTGTCGTAATTTGTTATTTTTTTATTTTTAAACCTGAAACAAAATTATATATTATATACACTTTTTTTTTAAAAAAAAATTCTCTACAATGTTATTTTACCAAGTGATAATCGTAATTTTTTTTAAAAATTGTCCCATTGATTTTTTTTTTTATTCAAATACGTCCTTATTTGTATTATCTTTTTCATGTGTACATCCTAATTAGTTTTTTCTTTAACTCGACCAAAATATTTTTTTCATTGATATGTTGTACATATTATTTCAACTAAAACACACATTTTGATTTAAACGAGTATTTTGGTACATCTACTTAAAAAAAGTTTACATTTATAAATGTATCTCATTCAAATAATATTTTCCTTTAATATGTTCTATTGAATAAGTTTTTATATTTGTATTTTTATATAATTTGTTTTAGGTTTATTCGAAAATATACTCTTCGTCTTAAAGAGTTGCAAATATATTCCTTATGATTATATCTTATAAGAAAATTTGTACCTTTTTGCTGTCAACATCCAATTTTGACCTTTCAAATTTCTAAATTAATCTCAGTGGAGTGATCTAATGGTATGTGTTTGCAGCAACTAAAAACTAAAGATCACTACCAATAAGATTAATTTAGAAATTTTAAAAGTCAAAATTAATTGTGGATTAAGAAAAAGTATAAATTTACGTATTAAATGTAATCGGATGGTATACATTTGTAGCAATAAAAAATCAAGAGCATACTTTTTAAATACCCCTAAAACAAATGGTATAAAAAGGAAATAACCCTTTCTCAAATGTGCTCCTAATTAAATATTTTCTTACATTTCCTTAAAATATAATTTCCTTTCTTATTAAAATATAATTTCGTTTCCTATGTGGTTCTTACAGAAACTTATTTTACTCAAACTTCTTTTTCTTGCAACACTCTCAAATACTACTTTCTCATATATAGTAATTTTTTCTCTATTTTGCTTCCATCATAATCCTATTAATAGATATAAAAGTGTGTTTTTTTTCCACTTACTTTTTTTGCTATCTTTTTTTGTCATCATCATCTTCTTCTTCTTCTTATTCCAAAGGTGAAGTTTTCATTTTTATTCTTCGGTTTTTATTGGTAAAATCTTATATTTTTAAATGTTTTCATTAAATTCTTTTTCTCTTTTAATTTGCCGCTATTGAAATAATATTGAAATAATTTTTTCTCAGACAAGTACCCACATAAATACTGATCATTTATTAGAGAAAGCTAGCTGCTACAAAGAGGGAAATATAATTTCTTTTAATTATTCTTAGCTAAAAAAAGAGAAAAAAAAGAAAACTACTTGAGAAGCTAAAAAATGATACCATAAACTATGAATCATATGCAAACTGCAATATATATAAAAAATAAAAAATAAAAATTGTCTCAAAGCTACTAGAGAATATTGTAAAGTCAATTGTTTGCCTTTCTCACAACAAGTACTCAAATTAAATGTAGCGCCAATAAGATCATAGTATTACAAAATCCTTTAATCTATCACAAATAGTCTACTAGGCATTAATTGGTATGTTGTACACATATCTTATGTAGAAAGTTGCAATTTATTTCCTTGAAGAAAACCAAGAAAAAGGAGTGTGATCCATCTATATATTGTTTGCAAATGGATCAATAAACTCATGAAAACCAAATAAGTAATTAGATATGTCAGATGTAAGACCTAGTTGAGAAGATAATGAATGGAGAGGTTGGCTTGTTTTGGACAGTGAAAATCGCTTTCTTATTAGTGATGAAGATATCTCCTGAATACTTGTTGCAAAGTTGTGTTTGAATAGTACTTGTACTTAAACCACAATGATATTTTCTCCTTGTACTTCAGTACCAAAAAGAAGAGTAATCTGTGGAATATTAATAAGCAAATCAAAGCAGCCAAATCCCACCACTTGGAATGATCCAATGGTATTCCATACATTGTTTCCAGAACCATCTCACCCTTTAGCTTCGGATCCCCAGGAACAAGTGGATCGAACTCTAGACCAATCACATCATTCTTATAAACACCCTGTAATTAATTAATGAGAAAATTCGGTAAATGACTGTTTCTATTTTTTTGGTTATCTTTTTTAAGAACGGGATGTTTGTTTTAAGAGTTCAATTATGATTCTTATTCTTTACAGTATTTTTTTCTCATAAAAAATTTAAATTTTAAAAATTAAAATTATGAATCATGGTTCTAAACTCATGAACTAAACGTCCCATAGATGTTTAAACTTTTTATTTTTTAGATAAGTGCCCAAATTTTTTTACTTTAATAAAATAGTCTTTTTTTCAATAGCCAATCAATGATTGACCGATGATCAATCAGTTATTGACTTATTCATTATTATAATTTGCTAATAATTTATCATTAATAAATATATAATTTGTTGATTAAAATTAATTAATTACTAATTGATGATTTTGATTAATTATTAATTAATATTGATAATAATGAAAAATTATCAGGTTAATAAGTGATAAACTTAAATCAATAGCAATTAACCGCTAGTCAATTAATGATTGACTATTTAGTTAATAAAAAAAATGATCATTTTACTAATTTTACAAACATTTTCTAAAAAAATCCTTAAAAAAGACCATTTGCCTCTATATCCCTAAATTAATATTAGTGTGCAAGTTATATGTATATATATATATATATGTATATATAAGACTAGTTGATAATCAAGATTCAAGAATTAATTGCCTGCTTATATAAGTTCATTTACTGGAAGGGATACTGAAAAATTATTCAGTAGTTTAACTTTAAATTCACGCCTAACACTTTATTGGGGTTCAGACTTTAAATATCTTACCCCAAGCAAAGAAAAAAAAATGTAACTTTACTATTGAATCAACAATTTGGTATGGAAGCTGATTATAAATATCATAGCTTTTTCCTTCCGTGATTTTCATAATATATGTACACACATGATACATCACGGCTATAATTAAAGTACTAATGTGTAATATATAAATCGTTCAAACGTTATGATTAAATATTAGAATAAGCAACTCCTGATGAAATTCAATATATAGGCTGTGTTTGGAGTTGTTTTTATTTTTAATTTTCACGTTTTTTGAGAAAGAAAAAATGAAAACATGAGAGAAACGGTGTTTGGCACAATTAAAGATAAAAAGTGGAAATGAAAACGATTTTTTGATTTAGTGTAAAATAAGAGAGAAATGAAAAACGACTTTTAGTCGTTTTTCATTTTTTGTTTCCGTTTTCTCCTCTCTCGAGCCGAGAGAGAGAGAGAAAGACATTAATGATTTTTTTTTATACTGAAAATAATTTCTTGATAAAACTACCAAGAGATTTCCAAACACACCCATAATGGTATTCTTTCAACTTTTGTTTTTTAAATTATATTTCCAAAGAAAATATCATTTCCATGGTTGTACCTGTAATGCCCACGATGCGAAGCTTATGTAAGACATGGGATAGCGCCAAAAGAACTTGGGAAGATCAGAAAGTGGTCTAAATATTTCAGATGCCATCATCATAAACACCTACATATACACACACACATATGTATGTAAGTACATAATCACTTATACATATACATAAGTAGTACATAATCAGTTATACTTAATTTGGAAGCAAACAAATGTATCATATATTATATATGCATAATTGATACTAAAAAGGTTATAATTAGTAAAATATGTAAGGATATATATAGAAAAAAATATACTTACAATTAGACTAATTCCAATTCCTATGCCCATCAAGACGTTGGGCACCAAATATGCAACAACCATCATGCAACATTCCGTTATAGAAATGCAGCAGAAGAGATTTATGCAAAAATAGAAGTAGTGGGAAAATCCTGGACGCAATTTAACCATTTCATAGATTATGGTTCCCGAAAAAAGAGCCATTGCCACCAAGAACGGCAACGAGGAAAGGAAGTTCGATATCACTACTACGGTTGCCCCATAATGCTTATTGAATCTTTCACGATTGCAAACCTAGTTTTCACCATGCACATGAGAATAACCAATACAGGATAGTCAGTTTAAAGATTACTTAATTTGTTCTACTAATTAGAAGTTCATAATTTTTTAAGTTAATATTTGAGAGGGTTCCCCCACATTGTAACAAAATTGGGACATTAAATTTACTTCTATTTAGTCCCATAAGTCTTCTTTTGTATTAGGTAAAACCACAAAAAAAAAAAAAGCAATGCCAAATAGCTCAATAGCTAATTAAATTGTAAATCTTATGGAAGTATTGATTCGACCATAGGGAACATCTACCGGTACGTAATATATGTTTTTGAATGTTAAATTTAGTTAAAGTCACATTAAAAGAAAAGAAAATTTATAGTTTTTAATACACATGACGGTGAAAAATTAAAAAGAAAAAAAAAAACCTCTAGGATCAGATTATTTTTTCTTAATCTACCATTGAATTCTCCTCACATATATAAGGGACATGTGAAAATTCTATAGCTATCTATGTTTCTAAATGTTAAATATGGTTAAAATTACACTAAAATAAAAAATTTGTACAAATCACATAATCTAATACATATTTGAATTATCTGATCACGGTTTCAACAAAATCGATCTATTGATGATAGGTAAATATTATTCTTACCCCATACCATAATACATTTATGCAATAGATAAAAAGTGAAACTTTGTACGATTAGGGAAGATTTTCAAACGTTATGTTCATGCATGTTGATTAAAAATGAAGTTAAAATTTCCTTATTATATTACCTTGAGTTCCTCGATGATAGAAGGTAAGCCTCCGATGGATGCGCAAAGCATGAAGCCGTACACAAAGGCTTGGCATTTGGCTCTTGCAATGATGGCCACATAAGACGTGTCGATTTCGAAGTAGATGCTTCCTGTAGTGACTCCTACGCCGAGGTAGAATAGAATTCTTATCCAGTAATATGATACGTCTCTTTTCATGTTCACAAAAGAACGATCTGTTAATGTGTAAACTTGCTTCAACCAGCTCGCATTGCTCTTTTTTGATAGGCGAATCTCTTCTTCCTAAAAATTAAGAATATGTGTCAAAATCATATTTAAGCCAATGTCACTCTTAATATATAGTATGGACTATCATTAAAAGTTTGCAATCTATATAGGGCATAGAAAACCGTATCTTACAATAATATACTAATACAATAATATACTAATACAATATTTGGTGTGGTCATTGTATTAATGTAGAAATTAATATGAATGGTAAATTAATACATTTTATGAATACGGTTTCTTTTGGGTGCATTGTATTATATTATTTTACAGTGAATCTATGATCCATGTCGGAGTTAGACATGATTAGGGTTCAGGGTCATATACCGACATAGGGTCATGTCTGAGCTCATAATTGTTTAAAAATTGAGGGGCACAATGCAAACTTAAATTTTTAAAAATTATATTTTGACCCCAAATTTTTTTTAAATTACATGACCCTACATTTTTGAAAAATTAAAATTTGACATTAAATTTTTTGAAATTTTGTATTTTAACAAATTTACATTTTAACAATAATAAATTTTAAAATTTTACATTTTGACCTGTTATATAACAGGTCATGATTATCAAACACAATATAATACATTTTATACAACACAAGACAATATAAGTTGTCAAACATGGCCACATGAAAATACGGTAATATTTTGGGTTGATCACAATTTTTAAATATTACTATTGAAAACTCCACCATATTTATATAATATTATTTAAAAAGCAATGTACCTTGTAATAACATGTTTTAATTGATTAGTTATTGGGTTTGATACAGGCAAATTGGATAGGGAATCCAAATCCGGCAACATGCATTCTATTAGTTGTGATGATTATCGGTTGTCATTATTCATGCTTACAATTTTTCTTTATGCTTTCAAAATGTAAACATGTGATGATTTTAATTTAATTATATATGAAGCCATCACTAGCGCCAAGTAATACTACAGTAAAACCTCTATAAAATATTAATATTGTTGGGATTAAGAAAACATATTATTTTAACAGGGTATTAATTTATTGAAAAATGAATATTTATTATTTTAAGAATATTTTTATGTTTTAATAACTTGGGCCATCTTGGTAGGTGTATTATTTCTTGACCAAAATTTATGTATGAGTTATAAATAAATAAAAAATAGTGGACGTAGTCAAATTCAAAATTTATATGTTAAATATATAATTTCAAAAGTTAGTAGGTATATAATAAATGTCATATACATGCAATTAGAAGCCTAAAAATTAATGTAAGTATATTATGCCTAGAATGTTAATAAGTACATACAAAGACATACATATTTTTCAAATTTAACGCCTATCAGAACAAAAAATCCTTAATATGATGAGTTTTATATGTAATTTATTATTATTATTACTACAAATATTTGTATTTGATTAATTCCTAATTTATATTTTCATTGGGCCTAAATAATTCAAAAAAATTATTACTTGATGCATTTAGTGAGATTATTAACTTAGTACATTTGTTCAAGTCAGAATCAGAAGATTTTATTATTTAAGTAAGATTATTAATTTATCAAACATTCATTTATCGAGATTTTACTATAACACTTAACAAATAGAACTACTGATCTCAACGGTACCGTGAATTTAATTTGCTCGATCTTGTTTCTTGCAAGTGTTGCGTACACAGAACTCTTGTACTTCTGGATGAGAATCGCTCTTATGTCTTTCATGGTCAAATTCACTGGAGAGTGTGACGTTGTAGTTCCCTACAGTTTGCAAAAATGTATATCATTAAATGAAACAAAATTAAATGGGTTATCATTAGTGGTGCTTCTTGAATTAAGAGGTCATTCTCAGTTTATCTCTTAAATTTTAAAAACTCTTAGTTTGCATTCTGAATTTTGAATTGTTACAAGTTCCTGAATTTATGTTCAAAACAAATAAAAAAAAACAGTCAGTCATGTGATTTTTCTGTTTGAATATCTATTAATTGTAAATCAATAAAAATCACGTGACTACACTTAATCATTTTTTTTACTGGTCTTATTTTAACAAAAATTCTTACATGAAAAGGGCTTAAAGGAGATAAAACAAAACAGAGAGCAAAGTGGGAGTTTTCAGTTTAGAAGGCAAAGTGCAAATGAGCTCAAATTGAGAGGGTACCAATGAGATTAACTCTAAGAACTGTATTAATTGACGAGTATATATATATATATATATATATATATATATTAATAAACTGTATGTAAATAGCTAGCATATATACAACACAGTGAATTTTTTTTTTTTTTTTTAAATTGCATTAGCTAGTGACATTTTTTTCAGAATAAAAGATCTGGTATTACCATTAAACCATGTCAATTATAATAACATATTCAATTGAAGGCGGACATTCCTTGACTAACTTAGTTCCATATCTACGACGTTAAAAGAAAATCTTCCCAATAAATGATCTGCCTAACAATACATTCTAAAACTCATTATTAAAATTTCCGTGATTACAAACGGCATGAATGATTGCTATAATTGTTTTTTCTTCTATTTTTCTCTTTCATTCCCTAGTATGACCTAAAAGTAAAATTATATTGATGAAGTAATTAAAAGAGATTACAAGATAGATTGACAACGTTCGAGAGGTCTGCTAACTCTCCCAAAGATTTTTCCAGTTTACTTTAATCCATCCTCGCTTTTAGTCTCTTTCTATTCTTTATATACTACTACTAACTAGCTTAACAAACCAACCTTAATAATAAACTACTAACCACTTATTACATTGATTACTAATTACTAACATAATCTTATCATATGACCGGTTTGCGCTGGTCCCTCTCGCCCGCCCCTCTCTTTCCTTCCGTTCTCTAGCCTTCATCGCTTCCCCCTTTCTCTCATTGTTCCTTTCTTCTTTCATATTAAAATGAATCTCTAACCACAGACGCTCATCTCTATCCTCTCATTCCTAATTTCTTTCTTTTTCAAACCAACGTGTCAGTTAGTGACTGAACCGATAACAAATAGTTAGTTAAAACTGCTCATTCATTTCACTAACTCGAGTTTTCAATTCCACTTTTGTTATAGTTAAAAGCTCTCACAAAAGGTCGTATCTAACTTTTTCCTGATACAGCTAAAAACTCTCAAATATAGTCACATCTTAACTCGAATTGAAAACTCGAATCAACGAATTAAACGAGGCCTGGGTATAACGTACAATTCTTTATTATCGCATTCTTTTTAGATTCTGATATGATCTAGCTAGCTAGCATTAAATGTATGTACTGATAAGTGTTTTTTTAACATGCATTTCATATGTTAGTTAATTTGTTTTAAAAATCTTAAACTCTATGGTACTCACTTTTTTTTAAACAAGAAAAAAAAAATCACTATCATACAAGAAATTAATCTAGTTTAAACATGATCTCGTACATGACCAAGACTTAAAAAAAAAAAAAAAAGAGGTTCACTTTACCTTAACGGCCAACTTTGCTTCTCCAAAGTAAACAGCTTCTCCACTAGATAGGAGGCACAGATCATCAAATAGATCAAAGAGATAACCACTCGGCTGGTGAATAGAGCAAATGACAATCCTCCCCTCACGAGCAATATTGGTTAGAGCCCAAATCACAAAGAAAGCAGAAGCACTATCCAGTCCAGTCGTAGGTTCATCAAGAAGCATAATATGGGGTTGACTTAAAATCTCCAAACTTAGGCTTAGCCTCCTCTTTTCTCCATTACTAATGCCTCTCAAATGCCAGTTTCCGATCTTGTTGTCGGCACAATGTTCAAGTCCCATCTGAGTAATTGTTTTTTCTACCAACTCTTTTATTTCTTCGTTACTCATTTTATATGAAATCCTCAAATTTGCAGAATAAGTTATGGTTTCTCTGACGGTGAGAGTCCCCAAGAAAACATCCTCTTGATTGAGATATGACTGGAGAATTTTTAAGGCACAAATTCAGTTGAAATTGTGTTTTGTACAGTTACAAGTAATATACATAGGTAATAAGTCTATTAATTATGATTAATGTTAGGGACACTAACTTTAATTAATATCAAATTTTGTATACTATTTGATGTGACATGGTAATTGTTATGTTTATATTGGTAAGTATTTAAAATATTATCACATCAATTAATGATGAGAAATTACGTATATACCAATAAAAAAAATCATGAATAACTCACATACCACATCAATTGGTATACAAAAAGTTAGGATTAAAATTAGTGTCCATAACCTCACTCATTAATTCATTATATAGGGATCTTTACATATAATATATATATATATATATATATATATATCGAAAAGATACTTTACTTGTGCTTGCGCAAAAAGGAAAATTTTTTTTTTTGTGTGTGTGTCATAGCTAGGTCACCGAATAAATAATTTTGAAAATTAAGATATTTTCCATGCTATATTTGCTTCAAAAAAAAAAAAAAAAGAAAGAAAGAAAAAACGCAATTTGTCTCTTTCTCTCCAAACTTTAGTATGTTTTTGCTAAGATGTCATTTTGTTAATCTTGGGCAAAATCAATTATTCAATGTAAATTTTTCGGTTTATATGAGAAGATGCTTCCGGACATGGGAAAATTCTATACTTACAATGCCTCCACAATTTCCAGTCCCCAACTTCTTTCCTTTAACTATAACGTCGCCGGCCATTCTAACATTTGCAGATAGTCGTCCTGTCAGAATTGAGTGAGAAATTAGATTCCCATGGCATTTTCCTTAATTAAACGTTGAAAGTGATTTGTTTAAAATGAAAAATAAAAATAAAAATGATGTTAAATTAACCTCAGCTGCTCCCTGGACCACCTATAGATTGGTTATTAGTAGAATTACATATACATGCGTATTATCTTTAAGAAAGGCTACTTTCACTTTTTACATTTATTATTTGACACACGCACTCTATTAATATGATATATTATTTTTAAACAAAAAATGAGATATTAAAATTCATGTGACAAGCAGTAAATATAAAGTGACAAAAAAGTGACAAAAAAGTGATAAAAAGAGTGATAAAAGTTTTAACAAAAAAGAGTACGTTTTTCGCTCCATTAAATTTTGGTCCCTAACACGTTTAAATTTTTGAAACCCAAACTTAATTGTTGGGACTTATTGGGACCAGGCATTTATTTGAAATGGACTTACTTCCGTAATGTAATTGTCATTGGAAGCAGGCATTTAATGAAAATGGACGTACCTAGGTTTATGTAATTGTCATTGTAACCAGGCATTTAATGAAAATAGGCGTAACTAGGTTTATGTAATTGTCATTAAAAAATATGCACATGTTTGTGGATGATTTTTTTTTTTTTTAAATTTTGAGTAATGTTTGTGGACCTATGATTATAAAGTGAAAGATTTATGGGATCCACTTTGACTTTTGAAGAGGATACAAATTGAGTTGATATTGTATTTCACTTAAAGTCATGAGAGAGTTTTATAATTTTCCAAACATTTATGATTTAATTGCAACTTATATCGTTAGCCAAGCGTACGTGCCGGAAAATCCAAATTAATTGTGTTGTAAAAGATCACTACAAATTATATGTTTAAAGTGCAAGTGTCTCCTTTAAACTTATTAAAACATCAATATGGGATGTTTAATTAGCTAATTTTTCTAATTAGTCAGTAGCAATAAGGCAAAAAAAAAAAAAAAAAAAAAAAGATAAATGAATTCTCTTTTGCATGCTAATGGCTAATTATTTTGTTCATTAAGTCTAATTAGTAAATCCTTTGAAGAAAATAGGGATGCTTAACATTGGATTCTCATCACTTGGTATCTCCCTGGTACTCTGTCATGTTTCACATAATATTAAAAACGTACGTTGAACTTTAAAAACATCTTCTGACTACCAGGACCGGTTCAAGGAAATTTAAGGCCTTATGCTAAAAAGGGGCCTTTTCACATAACAAAAAAAGAAGATCTTAAATTTCAATTAAATCTATTTTAATTTAAATATCTTGTATTTTGAGGCGTAAAATTATTAATTAAATCTTTATGTTATCTAAACAAAAAAGCTATTGTGAATCTCAAGCAGTATTAATCAATAAATTGACTAGAAAAAGGTATGAAACAGACATATCAATATTTAAATTTTTTTTTAAAAAAAAAAAAAAAAAAAAAACAGATATGAATTTGAAAAGCTCTTAAAATTAATGTTGATGAGTAAGTAGGAACAAGCAAACGTATAGATAAGATTGATCAAGAGAGATTAGAGCTTTTTTTTTTTTCTTTTTTCTTTTTTTTTTCAATTTCTTAGTAGTATGTAAATTAGATAAAAGTAGTACATATTTATAAGTAGGTGAATATAGCTATTCTGTTTTGGTAGAAAAATAATTAAAACGAATATAGTCAGTTAATATATGTAGTATTATATGTATAACAGTCCGCTTAATACATCTTATACATAAAAAATTAAAAAAGAAACGTATGAGTTCTTAAAACAAAATCGTTGGTAGTGTTTGAAATAAATGGGAGGAATTTTAACTATTGATATTCTGCAATAATAAAACTATTGGGAGGCATAAAAGCTAAGAACCTCATATTCCAAAGAGAAAGTTACCACCAAAATATTAATTATAATTTATAGAATGAGGGTTTAGTTACGTTCATTGTTGGGATATATGCCCATAAATCAAATAAGATGTAAATATTTTACTGATTATCAATGAAATGAAGAATTTTTTCAATATTATTTTGCATACATGTGATGTTTTATAAATATCAAAATCCCTAGATTATTTTTTGATGTAACTTTAAACATTGTATATAATTGTTATATGCAGAGGATAATGTTTGAAATAAAATAATCTAAACTTGTCCGTAATTATAAATTAAAGTTGAGATTTTTAATTTAAAATTACTAATGCGGTTCATTACATTCTGAATGAAACAATCTTATCCTAGATTGTTAATAATGAGATTATTGGAATGAAAGCATTTTATGTAATATGATTACATAGGACTGGAATGCGATTAATTATGAATCTCTAATAAATTCCGTTATTAAATAGAGTATTCAATGTTAATCAATTATGGTCGTATATGTATTAATCTTAATTTTGAGTAATTAATAAACTCCTATTTATGATATTATGTTCTTTGACATATTGAGTAATGACACATGTGAATAGTGTCAAAGTCTTGGTATATTGGGAGCATAGTAAAATAAATAGCCGGGAATATTAATTTACAAGATGAAATCCATTCCTTCATAATGAAGTAGATGGATGGTTCTCATAAGTGTTGATTCGGGACTTGAATAATAAGAGCGCTCAATTTTATGATTGGATCATAAAATATATTATTCATTAGAGCATCAATGGTACTTCTAAATATCTTGTATTTTGAGGCGTAAAATTATTAATTAAATCTTTATGTTCTGGTTTATCTAAACAAAAAAGCTATTGTGAATCTCAAGCAGTATTAATCAATAAATTTACTAGAAAAAGGTATGAAACAGAGATATCAATTAATGTTGATGAGTAAGTAGGAACAAGCAAACGTATAAATAAGATTGATCAAGAGAGATTAGAGCTTTTTTTTTTCTTTTTTCTTTTTTCATTTTTTTTTTTCAATTTCTTTGTAGTATGTAAATTAGATAAAAGTAGTACATATTTATAAGTAGGTGAATATAGCTATTCTGTTTGGGTAGAAAAATAATTAAAACGAATATAGTCAGTTAATATATGCAGTATTATATGTATAACAGTCCGCTTAATACATCTTATACATAAAAAATTAAAAAAGAAACGTTTGAGTTCTTAAAACAAAATCGTTGGTAGTGTTTGAAATAAATGGGAGGAATTTTAACTATTGATATTCTGCAATAATAAAACTATTGGGAGGCATAAAAGCTAAGAATCTCATATTCCAAAGAGAAAGTTACCACCAAAATATTAATTATAATTTATAGAATGAGGGTTTAGTTACGTTCATGACAGAATGCAGCACAGAGTCTAAATCGATGTTCAAAAAGCATAAAATTTACTGAATTATATGTATACATACATACATACATACATACATACATATATATATATATATATAATCCTCATGACATGCCCTGACACACGCATGCATATATACCCCCACCCTTATCACGCATGCACCCACTTGCAACAACATCATCTACAAGCCTAAAATCGTGAACTATAGGTAAGAGATCATATCATATATATGCCTAGCTAATAACGAAATACGAATTTTCTTCTTTTGAGCTTACAGAAACAAAAATATTGTGATTCAAAATTTGAGTTAGTTTGGAGATACAATCGAAAGGATAATCATGAAGTATTGTTCATCAAATAATTGGAATACTATAATAGTGATAGTATAAGCGGGGTCTAGGGCTAGCTAGGGTTTTATTAATTATTTTATGTCGACTAAGCTGTCTTTCACTCAAGGGATCGAAACGCCTAAGATTATTATATGTTCGCATTTGCCCCATAAAAAGTTGTCAGAGAGAAAAAGTTGGAAAAGAATGTGAAAATATATAAAAAGAGAATATTATGCATGGGCAAGTTTGTCGTACTTGCCTCCTAGTTCAACCTCTCTTTTCTCGTCCTTTTAAATTCTTCAGTCTCACTTTTTTTTCTTTTTCTTTTTTTTTTTTTGCTTGAAAAATTCTTCAAGTGTTCACTCATTCCAATATATAGCTGTAAGCAGCCGATTGCCCATCTCTTCAAGCTTAATATTTATGGAGAAGTTCTACCTACATATACACTTATACACATCTAAATTACAGACGCACACACATATATATACTTGTTTATAATGTACATGTACTTTTAGGTTAGACTTAAAAGCACAATACCATAGGGTCCAACAATATATATATATATATATGATAGAGATAAAAACTTTATTAGATTATAATAAATCAGATTATAATAAATCCGCCCGAAAATAATTATGACCCAATTATTGCACGAATTAACATTGGGATTCCAAGATGCCATTTGTATATGTTCCAAGTGACACTCATCATGAGTTTTAAATTGTAAGTGCAAGTCGATCCCTAGTTTGTCTAATCCACTTGCATATGTGTATAGCCAGAAATTGGAATCCACGTTGGATGCATTATAGAAAAAAAAGAAAGGGAGTGGGAGGAAACGTGCTGTTGCACGTTTCCTCACCTGAGGAAATGGAGTAAATGTGCGGTTGCACATTTACTCAATAAGGGGATGAATTCTGGGGATAAGTGAGCAACGAAAATAAAAGTTTTTTTTTTTTCCAAAGAGAACAGAAAGAAAGAAAAAGAAAACCAAAGAAAATTTCTTGAGTGCCATCATATACTTTTGAGAAAAGTGAGTGATAACTATAGGTGGCTTTCCTATTCATCCATCTCATGTGTTGAGAAACCCATTAGAACGCCCACACATTCGAGTTCACGTTAATCCGGAGATACATTGAGAAAGAACCGTGGTGTTCTTAGAATTTAAGAGCTCAAGACGGTGTTGGAGGAGTTTAAGATTTTCGTCCTAATCGAACGACGGTCAAATCCTCATTCCTTTCTTTAATATCTTTGTAGTTAAAATAACATGAAATAATGATCGCATTAAATTTTGATTTGTGTGATTCGATCGATACCACGCTTCCGTACAATTTTTTTTTGAAAATCCGGTTTGAGAAACCAACAATTAGTATCATAGCAGTTTTTATTTCATGCTAATTTAACGTTTAAATTATGTGATAATTCTTAGATGTTTAAAGGGTAGGCACTTTTGCATATGATGTATAATTATTGTGTGATGGTTATGTCTTATGCAAATGGATTGGTCGTAAATTTTTCCGGTTCCATGGAATTAGTTTTTGCTATTTTATTCTGATTAGATCAATTGTAAAATAGGAATCAATATGTAATTTATTATTCTCTTAACGCAAGAGGATCATCATGGAAGAGTTTCAACTATTCAAGATGTCTCTCAAAATTCCCAGCTGGTAATGTTTTGGTAAACGGATCAGCTATGTTGTTCGCGGATGCGATCTTTTCAATTGAAACGTTTCCTCTAGAAACAATCTATCTGACCAGGTTGAATTTTCGCTCTATATACTTTCCTTTGCGGTGGTTCCTGGGCTCCTTGGCATTGGCCACTGCTCCACTGTTGTCACAATAGAGTATGATAGGCTCATGCATATTTGGAACAACTTCCAATTTCTTCAGAAATTCACGAAGCCAGACAGCTTCCTTAGCCGCTTCACAAGCTGCTACATACTCAGCCTCCATGGTTGAGTCAGCAATACAAGATTGCTTGATACTCCTCCATATGATGGCTCCATTTCCCAAAGTGAACACTGCCCCCGAGGTGGACTTGCGAGAGTCCCTATCCGACTGAAAATCAGAATCAGTATATCCAATAGGAATCAAATCCCTACCAGAGTATACAAGCATATGGTTTCTCGTCCTCCTCAATTATTTGAGTATGTGTTTGACTGCAACCCAATGATCTAATCTTGGGTTTAACTGGTATCTGCTAACCAACCCTACTGCATAGCATATGTCAGGTCTAGTACGTAGCATTGCATACATCAGGCTACCAACTGCCAATGCATAGGGAACTCGTCTCATATCCTCTTCCTCTTGAGGTGTCTTTGGACACTGCTCCTTGGAGAGATAAACTCCATATCGAGAAGGCAAATTTCCTTTCTTGGAGTTTTGCATCGAAAACCTGACAAGCACCTTGTCAATATACGATGCCTGAGACAATGCCAAAAGTCTATTCTTGCGATCCCGGATAATTTGAATCCCAAGAATATAGTTGACTTCTCCCAAATCCTTCATTTGGAATTGGCTGGCTAGCCAGTTCTTTACTTTGCATAACGATTCTACATCATTCCCAATGAGCAAAATGTCGTCTACGTAAAGAACCAAGAAGACCACTTTATCTCCTTGAATTTGTTTGTAGACACAAGGTTCACCAAGATTTTGTTCAAAGCCATAAGATTTTATAGCTGCATTAAATCTGATGTTCCAAGATCTAGAAGCTTGCTTTAGTCCATAAATGGACCTCTGCAATTTGCAGACTTTCTGCTCTTGGCCTTCTACCACGAAACCCTCGGGTTGGACCATATGAATAGTCTCTTCAAGATGGCTGTTCAGAAACGCCGTCTTGACATCCATTTGCCATATCTCATAGTCATAATGAGCAGCAATGGATAAGAGTATGCGGATGGATTTTAGCATGGCTACAAGGGAAAAAGTATCCTCATAGTCTACTCATTCCTTTTGGGCAAAACCCTTTGCAACCAATCTTGCTTTGAACGTTTCAACTTTTCCATCAGCTCCTCTCTTTCTCTTATAGATCCATTTGCAACCAATAGGCTTAACGCCTTCTGGTAGGTCTACAAGCTCCCAGACAGAATTGGAGTACATAGACTCCATTTCAAGTTTCATGGCTTCTTGCCATTTTT
>NW_010364664.1:216759-218318 GCF_000414095.1 Morus notabilis | reverse complement strand
TATGACAATGGATCATCTTCACTGCCATCGGTGACTGCAACATTTGCTTCTCCATTTTCACGATAGCAGGTTGGCAATCTTATTTCCCTCCCACTGCGTCGTGGTGGCGGTGGTGTTTGATCATGTTCAGTGGTCTCCCTTCTTTGTCGTCCAACAACTGTTGTCAGCATGGGGCTAATCTGATCAGCCAGCAACTCTTTCAGAACTATCTTACTTCTAGGCTTGAAATCTGCCATATAGTTATGCTCAAGAAACGTAGCGTTTGTCGAGACAAACACTTTGTTATCCTGAGGACTATAAAACATACCTCCTCTTGTTCCTTTTGGATAGCCCACCAATATGCAGACTTTTGAGCGAGGTTCCAACTTCCCAGTCTTTCCCTTCAACACATGTGCTGGGCACCCCCATATGCGAATGTGTCTCAAACTAGGTTTACGACCATTCCACAACTCTAGGGGTGTTATGGGGATTGACTTAGATGGAACTAAGTTCAGAATGTATACTGCTATTTGTAATGCATATCCCCAGAATGAAGTGGGCAAAGAAGAATAACTTAACATTGATCTCATCATATCAAGTAAGGTACGGTTTCTTCTTTCAGCTACACCATTTTGTTGTGGTGTGCCAGGTGCTGTGAGCTGAGATATTATTCCATTTTCAATCAAATGGTCTTTGAATTCATAATCCAAGTACTCTCTTCCTCGATCTGATTGAAGAGTTTTGATCGATTTGCCTAGTTGCTTTTCAGCTTCGGCACGGAATTCTTTGAACTTTTCAAAGGTTTCGGATTTATTTTGCATCAGGTATGCATATCCGAATCTCAAATGATCATCAATAAATGTGACGAAGTATTCATAGCCTCCCCTCGCTTTGACATTCAAAGGACCACATACATCGGTATGTATGATTTTAAGGGGTGTCTTTGCTCTTTCACCCTTTGCTGAAAATGGCCTCTTGGTCATTTTTCCTTCTAGACAGGATTCACAAACCGGTAGAGTGCCAACCTTTAGCTCTCTCAAAGGACCATCCTTTGCTAGTCTTTCAATCATATCTATGTTTATATGACCTAGCCTTAGATGCCACAAGTATGTTTCATTTTCGTTAGAAACCTTTCTTCTTTTAGGGGTTGGTTCAGCGACTTTGAACATTTCAGTTTGTAGCATTTCGTTGAATATGGGTTTAATAAAGTAAAGACCATCATCAACAAAACCGGAACAAATATGAATTCCATTCTTAGATAAAGATACAGAGTCAATATCAAAAGAAACTGAAACAAATTGATCATGCAATCTAGAAACCGAAAGCAAATTCCGTTTGAAATTTGGAATAAAATAAACATTGTCTAACAATAAATATTTATCATTTACAAAAGACAGTAGCACTGTCCCTACTGCCGTCGCTGAGATCCTTGCCCCATTGCCCACTCTCATTTGGAAAGATCCCTCTTCAAGATCCCTGGACGTTTCTAGCATCTGCAAAGAAGTACAAACATGATTAGATGCCCTTGAATCAACTATCCAGGTAGAGAAGTCATTCTCAACTAAACATGTTTCCATGAC
>NW_010364664.1:149614-215115 GCF_000414095.1 Morus notabilis | reverse complement strand
AAAATTTAACATTTAAATTTATAAATTTCACATTTGACTCATATAAATTTTTGCAAGAACCATTTGCTAATTTATTTAAATTTAATCTCATTAAATTTAACAACTTTAAATTTAATCTTATTAAATTTAATAACTTTGAATTTAATCTCATTAACCTCAACAATTTGGCGCATTTAATTAATTTAATTTACTAAAACAATTTTAGAATTAAAACATATAATTAATGCGCATGATGCATGTCATACATATAAACTAGGTAGGCACTTTTATCCTAGATGGCATGTTAGATGCATGACAATACAATTATTATCAAACATAATAAATAAATAAATAACATGCAAGCGAAATGGAAAAACTTCGTCAGGTTCTATGGACCTAAGAATTATAACCCCAAAATAATAATAAAAATAAAATTACATCAAAAATAGGTCTTCTTGTAATTCTCCATCTTCAAATATTCTCCATCTTAATGTCTCCTCTTTTTTTTTTTTGATAGTTTGGAACTTTTCTAAAAACAAATAGTTGAAACTCTTCCATGATGATCCTCTTGCTTTAAGAGAATAATAAATTACATATTGATTCCTATTTTACAATTGATCTAATCAAAATAAAATAGCAAAAACTAATTTCATGGAACCGGAAAAATTTATGACCAATCCATTCGCATAAAACATAACCATCACACAATAATTATACATCATATGCAAAAGTGCCTACCCTTTAAACATCTAAGAATTATCACATAATTTAAACGTTAAATTAGCATGAAATAAAAACCACTCTGATACGAGTTGTTGGTTTCTCAAACCGGATTTTCAAAAAAAATTGTGCGGAAGCGTGGTATCGATCGAATCACATAAATCAAAATTTAATGCGATCATTATTTCATGTTATTTTAACTACAAAGATATTAAAGAAAGGAATGAGGATTTGACCGTTGTTTGATTAGGACGAAAATCTTGAACTCCTCCAACACCGTCTTGAGCTCTTAAATTCCAAGAACACCACGGTTCTTTCTCAATGTATCTCCGGATTAACGTGAACTCGAACGTGTGGGCGTTCTAATGGGTTTCTCAACACATGAGATGGATGAATAGGAAAGCCACCTATAGTTATCACTCACTTTTCTCAAAAGTATATGATGGCACTCAAGAAATTTTCTTTGGTTTTCTTTTTCTTTCTTTCTGTTCTCTCTAGAAAAAAAAAAACTTTTATTTTCGTTGCTCACTTATCCCCAAAATTCATCCCCTTAAAATAACATGAAATAATAATCGCATTAAATTTTGATTTATGTGATTCGATCGATATCATGCTTTCGCACAATTTTTTTTTGAAAATCCGGTTTGAGAAACTAACATTCATGACAGAATGCAGCACAGACTCTAAATCGATGTTCAAAAAGCATAAAATTTACTGAATTATATGTACACATACATACATACATACATACATATATATATATATATATATATATATATAAGGGAGCTACTCATAATAAGAAAGAGAGAATTTATACCAGCAAATGCATCAAGTAGAGTAGATTTTCCAGTGCCAGAAGGACCCATGAGAGCCATAATCCGATTGGGTTCAGCATAGCCACTTATCTCGTTTAGCAGTTTCCTTGATGATGATTCAGCTTTACCAATACTTTTCTTGTTTTCTGCTGCCACTACAGTTATGTTTTCCCATATCAAAGACGGTCCCCCGCCACTATTCTCTTTTCGTTCCATTTTCAGTATTACAGAACTTATCCTCTCTCTCTCTCTCTCTCTCTCTCTCTCTCACACACACACACACACACACACACATATATTATTGAAAACCTATAATGCCCAAGCTACATCTACGTATGAGCCACGTTTTCAAAACCGTTAGATTCAAATCAATGGTCTCAGATCGTTTTCCCGCAGAATGCAAACAGACAATCATTTGCCAACACTCAACGGTCTTTTAATATCTAGGATAATTAGTTTGTTGTTAACAAGTGAGAAGATCAAGTAGAATAGATATTTTAGGCCCGTTTAGTTCGCTGATTTGAATTTTTAATTCCAGTTGAGATGTAATTTTATGTGAGAGCTTTTTAGTATAGTAAAAAAGTTAGATATGACTGTTTCTAAGAGTTTTTTACTATAACAAAACTCGAATTTGTGAAATAAACGAGTTCTTTATACGCCAAAAGTCTGTCTCAAAGTATCAAAAGGATGTTTTTTTTTTTAAATGTGAAGGTACCGTCTTAATATTATTGAGAACACAAGATATCAGTGAGATATTTCACTATATAGAGGGTACCAAAATGATTTTGTCCCAAAAAAAATGAAAAATACTTAAAAAAAAAATTCAGCCAAGCCCTCCACCTCTATTTCTCTGGACCTTGGTCGCGATGAAATCGCAACCCTGACGATACGGTTTGTGACTAGGGTTGTAAAATCGCAACCTCTTGAATCACATATAGGGTCATGAAATCACGGCCTCTCCGTCCTGATAGAATTGCAATTAGGGTCACAAGGGAGGAGACGAAGCGACTTTGTGGGTGGGTCTCGAATATCGCAACCCATCGGTTCAGTGACTTCACCTACTGAGATGAAAATTCTTTTAGATGAGACACTAGTGGGTTCTAGATTAAGGCTTCATGGTAGTGGTTGGAGAGTATTTGGGATTTTCTTTGAAGATATTATTTTTAGCATGGATTTACATGGCATGGGATGGTTTAGTTTGGTTTGGTGGGCTAGTGTAAATAGGTGTATTCGGAAGTGGGGAGTTCGAAATTCAAAAGTAAGGGTGTTCATTGAATCCACCAATCTGTCCAATCTATTCAATCTGGTTAAGATCATTCTAATTCGTTTGATTGGATTGGGTTGAGAAATTTTTGAATTGGTAATGAATTGTTTTTTTTTTTAATTTAAAGGTTATGGATTGGATTGTGGATTGAGCGTTTCTTAGTCCGCATTAATCTGTCAATCTAAAATCTATACATTATTTGTTTTTCTATAAATTTAAAAAAAAAATAGGTATACTATATTTGATTTTTATTGGTGATGTATGATATGCATGTATATGTTTTAATAGATATTTAATGTTGATGGTTGATGATGACTTTACTTTGAGTTTTATTGAATTTTATTTGTTGTGATGGATTTGAATCCTATTTTTGTGTTTATTGTCCAAGACTTGAATTTGATTATGTTGAAATGAATTGGATTTTTAACTGCTTTACTATTATGTTATGTTATGTCCGTATTTATTTTTCATTTTGTAATTAATTTTACGAGAATAGTGAAAAGAAAGGGCCTACATGAGTCTTAAAACATAGTCTCAATGCTCAAATCCGTAAAATCGGTTATTTTTACATCAGATTGGATTGAATTTGTGGCTCACAGATTGGTATCAAATTGTTATTTTTTTAATACGAAGTAATGAACTTACAACGATTCTAATTTAGAATTCGAGTTTTATTACAGTAAAAAGCTCTTAGAAACAGTCATATCTAACTTTTTTATTACAGTAAAAAGTTTTCACATAAATTTACATTTAACTTTTTTACTATAATAAAAAATTCTCACATAAAATCACATTTTAACTTAAATTAAAAATTTAAATCAACGAATTAAATGACTATCCGTGTAATCCGATTCTTGTACACCACTAATTGGAGGTACTGAGGCATGCACGTGCATGGAAGGTGACTTTTTTAATAATGGGTGAAGTGGTGTAGGTGTGATATGAATGGTAGGTGACGTGGATACTATAAGGCCATTGGAACTCGTGCCTCCACTGAAAACAATAAAAAACTATTATAAACATAAAATACCTTCACCTATCAAGATATTTAAGAAGTTTATTTGAAATATGATTCTGTCTTCGGCTAGAGATAGATATCTCAAAATCTGCAGAGCAATTTCAACCAAAAAGACCAATTACATACGTTGGAAATGGTGTTCATCCAAACTCGGTGGTCGGAAAATAGCTGACTCAGTTTGAATTCGCATCTCGGAGGTATGGACGCTACCCACCTGAAGGCGCCGACTCTTCGTCAGGCGAAAGGTTCCAAAAACAGGTTCGCTCTTGATTTCGGCTCGCCGGTGCGGCCGATGCCGCCGGAGAGATTGCGGTGATCCTCAAAGACCGCCTCTCTCAATCCATATGCAAAATCGGTGTATGACTATTAGATTCAAGGAGGAAGACAAGTCAGGTGAGGTCGACAAATTTATTAGAGTGACCATCAAACGAATTGAAATTGACAAAATGATTTTTTTTTTCATTTTTAATAAAGAACGCCCATAAATAAAAACTTTACAAATAAAAATGTTTAGAAAGTTATTTTACAAGTAAAGGTTCCGTTTATTTCAACGATTTGAGTTTAAAATTTGAATTTTATTATAGTAAAAAGTTCTTAGAAATAGTTATATCTAATTTTTTTACTACAATAAAAAGCTCTCACATAAAGTCACATATCAACTCAAATTAAGAACTCGAATCAGCGAACTAAACGAGCTTAAAAATTTCCTGTTAAGTTATTTTTACAAAGAGCTCGGTGACGTGGAGGATGGGATTGGAAACACCGCCGCCCAGCCAAATGTCCAATCGGCTTCTATGAGGATCGGGGTTCTTCAAAAGAAATTTTGTTTTCTTTTCTTTTTTTTTTAATGATCGTTTCTTAATATTATTATTGGTAATTTAGGCTTTTTAGCTTCTAATTTTGTGCCATGTCTTCAATCTAACAAAATGTAGCAGAAAGGACATTTTTGCTAACGGTTTAAAATTTAAAAGGCATTTATACCACTTTTAAAAGTTTTTAGGGCAAAATTAACATGTCATTATAGTTTAAGGGGGTAGAAATAAAATTTGTCCTAATTTTTAAGTAACCGCTAACAAATATCATTTTTATATAATAAATAAAAATGCCATTTTAAATTAATTAACAAGAGAGAAGGTATTGCATTTATGGTGATTTAGTTAAATTAAATAATATAAAATATATTAGGAGAGAGAAATATAATTATTTAGAGGTAACATGTAAAGACTTTTTAAATATTAGCTTTTTATTGAATTAGGTGTACACATGGTCTATTGTCTATTAATTTTTTTACTTTTAGGATATTTGCTTTCATGTCTTTATTGTATTTTGTTTCTATATTTATGATATATTTTAGAACGTGCATAATATTATAACAAGATGAATGGGTAGATTAAATTTAGTTATTAAGAAATGTTAGAAATATTCACTTCATATTCATATTATGTCAATTTGAAAAATTTACTTTTATGTGTGCCCTCATTGAATTTAAAGTCTGACTCATATTGATAGTAATAGTATTGTGGGTAGATGAGGAGTGAGAAATTAAAGAAGGGAAAAGTGGAGATTGGAAACGCTATCATCACTTTTTTGTCACTCTCTTTATGATTCTCTGCATTCACAGTTTGACGCACGAACTCTACTAACTCATTTTTTGTTTGAATAATAATATATCATATTAATAGAGTCTACTTATCAAATAACAAATATAGAAAGTGATAAAAAAAGTGATAGAATGAGTAATTCTAACATTGTTCAAATGGAAATTGTGAGTGATTTGTTCAATGAGACGTACTTTGCAAAGGATGAACATGAGGTGGCGTAATCTGTGTGGACCCTATAGAGATATGAGATTGCATTGGAGGATAAAAATGGAATGGATGAGGAATATTGAGGGTTCGTTGTTTATACGTAGCTTTCAATATCCTATACCTATTAAAAGAAATAAAAGTAATATTAAGAAAACGGTTGTGACAAATTATGAGGTTGTTGATCTTCATTAATCCTTTTTTGAACCACCCTTTCAATCCGTCGTCCTATCACCACTTTATTTTGTCATAACTCTAGCAATTAGAGTTATTTTAGGTATTTTTAGGTTTACAGTTGCTAATCCAAAGGTTTAGTTGTTTGTTTTTCTGTTTTATGTGTTTAACTTTTAGTTCTTGTGATGTACTCTGCTAAGATTTGTACGTGTGCTATTTCTGTGGTGATTTCAAAAAAAGTTGAATAAAAAAAGGATGAGTTGTGTCTAAGGTGCGTTGGTGTGAATTGCAGGAATTGTGAAGAAAAATGTTGCATTTGATAGTAGACAGCTTAGTGAATGACATCAGTACATGTCAGAGCGATGGAAAAAGATAAAGGTACACAGCGGAGAATGCTGTGCATATGTCATTTATGCCCAAACCACTCACCAAGTGACACATCAACATCCTTTCTCTCTGCCCTAGAGAAGAATATAGCCATAAAGAGAAAGCAGTTGCAAAGAGAAAGGGGAGGGCCGCAGCAAGGAAAAGAAAAAGGGGAAGCCATCTTGCTCCCTAAGCTCAATGTACAGAGCCCGAGAAAACCAAAAGAAAAAAGGAGAAGCATTAATAAGGCTTTATGCCATATTTTGTGAGAGAAAAAAAGGAAAAAAAAAAGAAAAAAGAGAAGGACCGCAAAGAGAGAGGAGAAGGAGAGAGCTAAATTGGGTATACAGAGAGAAAGGAGAGCAGTATGGGGATGAGGTGATTTCCAGTCTTCTTCATCCTGTGGAAGCTTGCTAGAAGAAGGAAAAGTAGGATAAAAATGCTAAAAGCTCCAAACCAGTTGAATCTCTCTTTTATCTCATATGTTGCATTTAATTTCTCTTTGGATTTAGAATTTTGTTGAGCAATGAATTATACTAATTATTTAGTTCTTGTAATTCAAATTATGAGCTAAGTAATTTCTTGTTAGAATTATTGATGGAACCAAGGTTGTAAGAATGAGGGCTAATTTGTGAATTTGCTTGAGCTTTTTCTGTTCATCCATGTGTATTTACTGCTTATTTCTATTTTTGACTAGCCATCAACTATAAGATACAAGACTTAGATTAATACTAGAAGGTTAATTTGAGTTGGATCTAACATGGATGATGCAAGTTCAATATTCTTGTTTAAGTTTGTTGATTTGTGAATGGTGTAGGAATATATTGTTCATCTTGTATAACCCATTGAAACCAATATTGAAATTTACATTCTGAGAACTAGATTCACATAGGAATATGCTGGAAATGGTTTGAAGAATTTTTAGTCATAATTAATTCGGAAGAATTTTATGCAGGGAACTAAGTTTCAGTTAACATGGGTAATAATGCTATAGCATTTCCTACAACATTTATTGTCAGACTTGCAAGTGAGGAGAAATTAGCAATCCTAGTTTGTTTAAATCACTGATTATATTCCGTAGTTGCACTATTGAGTTTTTGTTATGTTTTTGCTTTTTCATTAATCATGCTGTGGACGTTTTGTTTTCTTGTTAATATTTTACCTTACTTAGCTTGGTATTTTTGTGTGGTTTCTACAATATATAATCGGCGAATCAATTTTCGTGGGATTGACATTCTTATTCACACTTTATTACTTGAGGTGACTTGTGCACTTGCGAGCATAAAAATCGCACGACAAAGTTTTGGCGTCGTTGCTGGGGATTGTTTGTTTAATTTGATTAATATCAAACTAATTAGCCCTAGGATTAATTTGAACATTTATTTTATTTGTTTTTCTGTTTTACTTGTATTTGGTTTGATAGTGCAGTTGGTATTCATACCAGGGACATATGCGAGCCCTTCCACGATGCTTGGAAGGACATTAGCGACATAGACAAGAGGACAATTCAGAACCGGATGCTGGTATTTGTTTTGCTTAATAATTTGTATAGTTTATACTAAAGTTAAACATAACAATACGTTTTAACGATGTGAAACTGTTTTGCAAGGACTGGTTTAACATCGACTACAACTATAAGAACGGTATTGTGAGGTCCGTAGTTGATAGGGAGGCAGCAAAGTGCTACAAGGACTGTAAAAGTTCCCTGCACCGCCACTTCAAACGCTATGGTAGAGACAGTCTCCCGAGTAACATGAGGAATCCACTTCATTAAGATTGTTGTTGCGATAGGTTATCCACCGACAAATTTCAAGTAATTATAGATTTGTCACAACTTGATGATTTTTTATACATAATTTGCTTAATTTTACTATTACTTATTATAGTTAATCATAAACAGAAAATATCAGAAACAAATAAAACTAATCGTAGCAACCAAAAGTATCCAAGCTTACATGGTCGGATATCATACTCTCAGCATCGCAATAAGAAGGTTAGTAGTTATCGTACTTATATGTTTGTGATGATTGTTCTGGGTAGCACATCTTACAGCTATGGTGTGTCCAAATCTTTTAAAGTTATTCTTTTACAGGTTTGGATTTTTGGAACATATGAAAAATAAGTCATTATGCTGCCAAAATTTAGTTAGAATTTAAGAATTTTTACAAATGTAATTTATTTGACAGGTCAGTATGGAGACCCAAGAGTCGATGTCTGCCATAGACAATTGGGGGGACATGCATCGTCGCGGGGCCTCTTGGGTTAATCCCCAAGTGGAACAGACTTTTGTAAGTATTTTTATTTTTCATATTAAATTTTTTTATACTGAAATAGTGGTTTTATAACACGTATAAACAATTATAATGTCTTATTATGTAGAACACCATGGAGGAGGAAAGACAAACGCAGAGAACACAGTCTACTTCAAGCTCGACTAGACTCGCCTTTGATGAGCATGGGGTTTTGGAGCAAGTTCTTGGCATGCGTAGAGGACATAAGATAGGAGTAGGTCCGACACTCTCCCAAAAGCATTACTCCTGGGCTTCTCCTCCATCTGTTGGTTCATACTCGGACGCAACATCATTGGCTCAACCTGCCCCATGTATGAGTCGTTATTTAAAGAAATCGTACCGGGAACAAGTTAAGATTTATGAGAATCAGGTGAAGGTGTTAGAGTTGGTGGCTAAATATTGCAGCCCAACATCCAATTACCTATGATTGATCGTCCAGAACCAGTTGACCTAGACGCTCCTCTGCCTCCTTCAGATGATGACGGTCCTGATGATGATTCAGATGCTGGCGATGCTGCAAACTTAGACGATTAGTTCCGTTATATGTACTTTTTTATTTTTCACTTTATTTAGACTTTTATATTTTTTTGAACATTATATATGCACTTCATGTAGTATTCATAATATATTTCATAAATTTATTTAGATTTACTATTTTTAATATTAATTTATATTTCACTATTAATGTATCTTAATAAATTATATTCAGTATATAACATAATAATGTTTAATTAAAAATATTAAAAATTAATTAGTTACCATTTTTTAAAAATTATAAAAAAAATTAATTTCAGTTTTTTGCGACGACTTCTTTAGACTTGTCGTCGCAAAAAAGGAAGATTATTTGCGATGACAATTTGAAATTTCATCGCAAAAAATGAATCGTATCACGAGAAATTTGAAACGACATATTAGTGACGATTGTCGTCGCAAATACATTTACGACGATACTATGTCGTCGCAAAAAACCTTTTTGCGATGAATTATTTGTGCCGACAAATTTGTGACGATACGTCGTCGCAAAAAACTTTATTTGCGACGACATGCGGGTTTTTGCAACGACTTTTTGTCGTCACAAAAGCCCCCTTTTCTTGTAGTGACAGTGGAGAATGATGTGCATATTTCATTTCTGCCCAAACCACTCACCAAGTGACACATCAACATCCTTTCTTTTTGCCCTAGAGAAGAATATAGCCATAAAGAGAAAGCAGCAAGAAGAGAAAGGGGAGGGCCGCAACAAGGAAAAGAAAAAGGGGAAGCCATCTTGCTCCCTAAACTCGGCACACAGAGCCTGAGAAAACCAAAAGGAAGAAGGAGTAGCATTAATAAGGCCGTATGCCATTTTTTGTGAGAGAAAAAAAGAAAGCACCGCAAAGAGAGAGGAGGAGCATAGAGCTAAATTGGGTGTACAGAGAGAAAGGAGAGCAGCACAGGGATGAGGTGATTTCCAGTCCTCTTCATCCTGTGGAAGCTTGCTTGAGGAAGGAAAAGGAGGAGAAAAATGCTAAAAGCTCCAAACCAATTGAATCTCTCTTCTCTCATATGTTGCATTTAATTTCTCTCTGGATTTAGAATTTTGTTAAGCAATGAATTATACTAATTACTTGGTTCTTGCAATTCCAATTATGAGCTAAGTAATTTCTTGTTAGGATTATTGATGGAACCAAGGTTGTATGAATGAGGGCTAATTTGTGAATTTACTTGAGCTTTTATTTCTGTTCATCCATGTGTGTTTACTGCTTATTTCTATTTTTGAATGGCCATTAACTATAAGATACAAGACTTAGATTAATACTGGGAAGGTTAAGTTTAGTTGGATCTAACATGGATGATGCAAGTTCAATATTCTTGTGTTAAGTTTGTTGATTTGTGAATGGTATATGAATATATTGTTCATCTTGCATAACCCATTTAAACCAGTACTGAAATTTGCATTCTGAGAACTAGATTCACATAGGAATATGCTGGAAATGGTTTGAAGAATTTTTAGTCATAATTAATTCGAAAGAATTTTATGTAGGGAACTAAGTTTCAGTTAATAGGGGTAATAATGCTATAGCATTTCCTACAGCATTTACTGTCAGACTTGCAATTGAGGAGAAATTAACAATCCTAGTTTGTTTAAATCATTGATTACAATCCGTAGTTGCACTCTTGAGTTTTTGTTACCTTTTCGCTTTTTCATTAATCTTGCTGTGGACGTTTTGTTTACTTGTTAATATTTTACCTTACTTATAGGTGAATCAATTCTCGTGGGATCGATACTCTTATTCACGCTTTATTACTTGAGGCGACTCGTGCACTTGCGAGCATAAAAGTCGTGCAACATTCTCCTACTTGCAAATCTCTTGAAATTTCTAATAATATTATTCCTTCAACCGCTGAAACAAATTTCTTCAAATCTTGTGTTGATAGTTGACCTAATGAAATCCCTAAACTTTCTCTTACTTAGTTTGGATCTAATGCATATTTTCTTAACTTTCCTTTGAATGTGACAATGAGAGTTGTCGTTTACGTATGGTGATAAAAAAAACCTCGAGTGTTTCCTGTGGTTCTTTTGCAGACAATTTCATCTGATTCTCTGTGAAATCTAATGATCTCATACTCCTTTATCTTTTTCTTTTTGATCTCTCTCTCTCTTTCCTTTGTAATCTGTTTTCACTCCTATTGTCTTATGTCAACCTTGCTTGGAAATATTGACATCCCGAAAATCACTTTGAAAATATCCTCTTGAAGGCTTTTTTTTAGAATAAAAATTGTTATTATAATTAATAATGCGAATAAGCGTCGAATACAACAACAGTTTCTATGAGTTCAGAGTTTTCTCCAACCAAATTAGCTCAGTATGGTCTTGAAGGTTGATAACGCAAAGACAAGAGGCTTTTTTGTCCTCCTCCAATCTTTTCTCTTATTTATTTAGTTTTTGATAAGGTTCACGCACTATGCTCGAATTAATCTTGGTAGATGTATTATTTTCTCAAATTCTTCCCCAATTTTTTGAAATAGGGAGCATTTTGCTGGAAACTTTGCAATTTGGTTTCGTTCTAGGGTTGATTTCTTCAATATTTGAGTTCTTAATTCAAAAAGAAAATTGTTCCAAAGTAAAAGCAGAAATGAAAAAGCAATTTCAACTTTCAAATTTTGGTTATTAATTTATTTTTTGTCATGGTGGATTTAGTTAGATAGTGTTTTTTTTTTTTTTTTTTTTATTTGACATTGGATGTAGTTAGAACTAGTTGTTAATTAATTCGAGAATTTATTGCGTGTATGTTATGATTCGATCCAACTGAGAATTCTGCAAATGTGACCCATACTTTGATGGTCCAAAGTATGAACTTCCCTCCATTTTTTAGAGCAATTATCAAAGTGAAATAAAGATAGTTATGTTGTTATTTTAATGTACATTTTTATTACTCACAACTGTAGTTTTGCGGTGCCTTGTGTTGTACATAATTATTACTCACACCATTAATCTCGAGTTTTTAAGGACTCGTTCACTTCGCGGATTCGAGTTTTCAATTCGAGTTGAGATTTGACATTTTCTGAGAACTTTTCACTGTAGCAGAAAAAGTTAGATGTGACATTTTCTGAGAATTTTTTACTGTAGAAATCTAAAACTGAAAACTCGAATCAGTGAAATAAATAAGAGTCTTAAATATCTTTCTTTGATTGGTGAACCTGTTTTCTCATCAAACACTTTTTGTCATAACTATGGAATGAAGAACATCAAGTTCAGATCTTAAAGCATCCTGAATAAAACAAAAGAAAATGCGCATGTATTATGAAGGGTTGCTAAAGATAGTACTCAAACGACCAGTCCAATTTTCATGTTCAGATGCTAGCTAATCAGAGTAATTGCAGTTTTGCCCAAAAAAAAAAAAAAAGGATTTATAAATGTCCTCCGATAATTAAATCCTTTCTAATAAAGATTTAAAAATTCTATCCTTTTATAGTTGTAATTTTTATAATACCGGATTTAACCCTCTTATACTCTTACCTAATTTTAATCTTAATTTAATTTGTAAAATGATATAATTCCTCTTATACTCTTACCTAATTTTAATCTTAATTTAATTTGTAAAATAATATAATTCCTTTTAATTATTAATGTTATACACACACACACACACACATATATATATATATGTATATATATTTAAAATTATTGCACTTCTACATTCACTTTTGTCTCCTTTACTTTTATTCTCCTCCTCCTCCTGTGAATTAAATAAGAACAAAACTTCCACAGCACAAAAACAACCAGATGCGTTTTTTTTTTTTATAGAAAAAACAGCCGTATACATGATGACGCTGAATGTGTGTGTATATATATATGCTCAAGGACTCGCAAAACAAGACGGATGCCCGTAAAGTATATCTAATAAAATGGATAGAAGAAACATTTAAGAGTAGGCCTTAGTATCTTTTTTTTTTTTTTTTTTTTGCTATGAAAAAGATATGATTTAGTATTAATTTTTTGACTCTTCAAGAAGCATGCTTCTTTTTGTTTTTATTTCAATTGGAACCTCCATTAAAATTCTAAATAATTTATTTGAGAAAAGTTTAGGATTTATCTAACGAAATTAACTTCAACCAGAGACGTGTTTTTCTTTAAAAAAATACTTTCTAATTATAGTTAATGTGGGTGTAAGCTCATTTATTTTTTTTAAAAAAAGACTATCATTTCTATTTATAGTATTAATGGGTTTTAATGTAATTTTAACGCACGGTAAAATTGTAATAAAAAAATTAGGAATTAATGGGAATATTTATGAATTTAATAGGTGTAAATGAAATCACTCCTAATCAAATTATTTAAAAACTTGAAATGCTTTTAATGCTTTAATATTTAAATCTATTAAATAATTTTCTGATGTTTGACAATAAATATGAGAGCGAGGGGAGAGACGAAGATAGAGTAGTAATATATCTTAAAGAAGTAACTCTTACGGTATTTCAGCAAAAAAAAAAAAAAAAAAAAAAAAAAAGTAACTTTAATAGGACAAGTAAACGGAGAGCTGAAACGTGACAAATGGAGAAGGCCATATCCGAGAGGTGTCTAAGTCTATATGAATTTTTAGTTAGCACTCGTCTTGTATTTTTCTTTAGCTAATGCAGAATGTATTTCACCCTTAGTTATTTCAATCTAGTTGCATTATGATCAAATTGTCAACCTTTACGGGGGCGCCAAGAATGGGTCATATGGATCTCTCATAGTCTCAGTTAACACTCTGAAATCAGCAGCTGATCCTTCTCATCCGGTATTGACATAAGTGAATAGCATATCAAAACTACACGCCGCCATTACATTTTGAGTGCACGAATGTCTTCTTCCTCTGTAGACTGTTTGTTGATGTGCAGGTGGGACAAGAGTGTTGGAAATCAAATGGTCTTTTTGCAGATATTGGAAGATGCTAGTTTTATCCTGTGTGTGTAGAAGGTGAAATTCTAAAATTGAATTTGTCAGAGACTAATGACCGAATTTAGGCGATTCAGAGAATTAGTGTCGTGGTAGCAATAAATAAATTACAGAATAACATAGAGATAAAGAGACAGAAAATTTACAGAAATTCGCTCGTTAATGAGAACTGCGCCCTCTATAGGGTCTGGGTTTTCCACTATTATTGATGAATATATTGTAATGATTCTTGAGATCAAGAAGAGGAAGGAAGAGGGAAGTGAATGATATAGAAAATATGGATTTGGGGGGGATAATGTCTAATTCTCTATAGAATGAAACTGGAATTCCTTGAAATGCGTGAAGGTTGATCAATATATATCACAGTATGGAGGCTAGGGCTTCAACATGCATGTAGAGGAGGTGCTTTGGGCATGAATTAATCCTCTTTTATAGCCTCCTAGTGATTTGAATCCTTGTTGGATAAGGATTGTGACTTGAATTTGAATTGCTAATCCTTTTGGGCAAGTACATAGAGTTTCCCATTTTGATATTTCATTTAGGATGAAAGGATCCTTCTTTGATTGACCTTATCTCATAAGTCAAGATATCCTGATTTGGTGGAGAAAATAATGGAAAGTATAACCAAATACATTAAATTTGTGCTCCAAGTCAACAGGCAGTCGGGTAGATCGTCAGATGAGTTGCTCATCTGTTGAGTGGTGACCCATGAGTTGTCGGAAGCTCGCGGCTCTCTCTACATGCATTTGAGTCATTCTGACAAGCTATTACTAAAATTCAGAGATTGCTAACTCGATAAGGAGTCTGCTATATCTGTTGGAGACTCACTAGATGATCCGTGATCGGTGAGCTATCATGGCTCGCGACTAATTCTAGATGCTGATTTTATGATTGATCCTCATTCTTTGAGGCGTGTGTTGACACGTATATGGTGAAATATGAGGTACGAATCTAACCTCAACAGTTCCTACTTTATAATAGATGATAATTGGCTTATAACGTGCAATGTGTGATCTCGTTTAAACACTAATCTGTCGGACTGCACACCGATACGCTTGCACTATAAACTTTGTTTGAAATTGTTTTAGAAACTAACACTTGGATGCGGAAGAGAAGCAGACACATAATGAATGACCTCATCAGAAACTCGTTGAAAAGGCCTAAAAAAGCTTTTCTTGACATACTGTGGATGTTTTTGATGAATTTGACTGCGAAGTATTTAGGAGACAAGTCGTGAAAACTTAATTAAGTTGAGAATGAGCACATTAAATTAAGTAGGAAAACTTAATTAAGTTCTGTTAGGGAAAACCTAATTAACACAAACTCAAAATTGAACTCAAGAAAGACGAAGCACAAATTGTTTGACCGAGGTTCGGATTCAAGAAATCCTACATCCCCGTTGAGCTCACTCGCAAGAAAACCCTTCCACTATTGAGAATCGATTACACCCTCATGCCTGAATCACTCAGAGATTACAAGAAGAAAAGAACCCAGAAACACCCAGAGAAATCCCAATACAGAGCTTTATAGAGAAAATACCCAGTGAGCAAAGAAACTCCTTTACCTAGATTTTTTCAACCCCCAAACACTCTCTCAGATTTCTCAGTTTACAAAATCGTGTTTCTCATCAATTTCATCATCAAATCTTAAACCAATTTCATCATCAAACTAACAAGTTTTACAAAAAAACATAAACCCAACATCCATATTACTCAAAACCATAAAACCTAAACAAATTTCATCATCTACCTAACAAATTCAAAACAAACAATAAAAACCCAACATGCATAACTCAAAACCACAAAACTTAAGCTAATTTCATCATCAACCTAACAAATTTTACTTAAAGAAAATAAACCCAACATCCATATTACTCAAATTTTAATAAAAAAGATAAGATTAATGAAATTTACTTGAGGTTCTTCACGGATTTGTGGACAAGAAGGTGGCGGTCGGTGGAGAATGGCGGCAAATGGAAGGAGAATGATACTATTTAAGCTGGCGGCGTAGTCTGGACGGAGGGATTGGTGGAATGGGCGGGTGTTTTGATTTTCGAGTGAATTTTTTGTGAAATAGAAAGAGCTGAGTTCAAAAACAAATTTAGACGATGGTTTCTCTGGAAACTGTCGTCATATGTGTTAAAATTAGACAACGGTTTTACAGTAAACCGTCGTCTAAGCTCCCGTTGTGACCTCTGTATTTTTTATAGCACTTTAAACAATAGTTTCTTTCTAAACTCCCGTTGTGACCTCCGCGTTTTTAATGGCACTTTAGACGACGGTTTCTTTAGAAATCGTTGTCTTATATGAGCTGTTAAATCTATTAGTTTTTGTAGTGAATGCATGACTGGAAAGACTTTTTTTTTTTCCTCTCTTTTTTTGCTAGAAATGATAAGGGGTTGACTCAGAATCTCCATACTTCTGCTCAGCCGCTTCTTTAATTTCTACAATATCACTAATGTAATGCCTTCGAAATGTCAGTTTGCAGTCTCGTTCTTAGCACATTGTGAAAGCCTTTCATCTGAGTAATTGTTTTCTCTAGCTACCAACTTATGTATTTATTGATTCACCAATTCCTCATTTTTGGTTTTTGTTTTTTCTTTAAAAAAAATTAGTGAGAATAGACAAATAATATCAAGAGAAAAATTAACATCCCACCTAATTTAGCACCCGAACAATTATCTATCTCATATGAAGACCATCACTCCTTTTATTGAAACATACAAGAGGGGAAAAAAAAGATACAAAAAGAAATTACAATCAACAGGATAAAAAACTAAAAAGCCTAAAGTCGGAAGTATTTCTGAATGGATAGAGCCATAACCCACACCAATGAAAGAGGATTGTAAATATGTTTCATTATAAACATTCTGACCAACACCCATTGGGAAAACATTAGAAGAAGAAAAAAGTTCATATTTATTCCGAGAATAATATAGTCTACTCAGAAACACGATAGTTAGGGAGACCAGTCGGTTTATCACGATCAACACTTGAGCATATAAAGCAGGCGTAGTGAACCACGAATATAAATTTCAACATAATAGGCCGACACGTACGAAAAGCAAGATTAGTCGATTAATAAAATAACCAAATATATAAATAAGTTAGGGAAAATAAAAGGATAAAAAAGGAAATAACAAAAGAGTTCCATCAACAAGAAGTGTCGAGAGAAATAACCAAATTATATGTTGCAAGATTAATTTAGAGGCAACGCATCCTCAGAAAGCAAAAAGAAAAAAAAAATGTAGTGAGTGGGAATCAAGAAACGTATATATTTATTCCGTTAGATGACAACAAAGATAATAATTAATAATGAGAATAATCTTGTTCAATTTAGCCCAATTGGCGGCTAGCTCAATTTGTATTTAGCGGGTGTATAAGTTATTTTAAATTTATTGAGTTTTGAGTTCAAATCCTGTGACATTTATTATTAAAAAAAAAAAAAAAAAAAAAAAAAAAAAAAAACTCACCTCAATAGAATTCGGAAGAGTCATAACCAAGGCAAATTGGAGGGGAAAAAAGAAAACAAAAGAAAAGAAAAGAATGACTTTTTCCTCCCAACACAATCCAACATTGTGCCGCGTCATATTAAAGAAAAAGTTTATACTTGTCCTCAATGTTGTCCAACAAGTCATGAAAAAGCAGCTTGCATGTTTATTATGCCATTTTGATATTTGTTCGTGTTGATTAATGCCTTTGAACCTTTCCGCTATAACCACCAAAACCTCAATCCCCACATCATTCCCAATTCTCAAAACAATTCACTCAATTTCCTTGACGATCTCCTCAAAAATAACCATGGAAGTCGTTTATGGCACGGCCGCAGAAGTCTTGAAAAGGGTGGCAACTGCTGCGGAGCAAGAGATTTGCTTGGCATGGGGCATGAAAGGGGACCTAAAGAAGCTTGAAAAGACGATGTCCACCCTCAAAGCAGTGCTCTTAGATGCCGAGAATAAGCAAGAACAAAACGAAGCGCTACGAGTCTGGCTGAGGCGGCTTAAAGATGTCTTCCTTGATGCTCAAGACGTGTTGGGAGAAGTCGAGTGCGAACTACTAAGAAGAGAAGTGGTGAAGACATATGGCATCATTGGTCGAAAGGTACGCCGATTCTTCTCGAGCTCCAATCCCCTTGCGTTTCGGCTTAACATTGGGCATCAAATTAAGGCGTTAAGGCAAGAGTTAGATGATGTCGCCAAAGATAGGATAAATTTTCATCTAATTGAGCAGCAGGATCTCATGCAAGGGAGGAGGGAGATGACATCTTCTTTCGTTAGGCCCTCAGAAATTATAGGTCGAGATAGTGAGAAAGAAAAGATCGTTAATATGTTATTACAGAAGGATCACAACGATCTTATCTCTGTCATTCCAATAGTTGGAATGGGGGGTCTAGGAAAGACTGCACTTGCAAAGTTAGTTTACAATGATGACAAAGTCACTGAAGAGTTTGGTTTAAAAATGTGGGTCTGTGTCCAACAAGATTTTAATGTTGCTGAATTAACGAGAGAAATTCTCAAATCTGCTATTAGTGCAACTAGTACGATTAATGAAAATTTCTCTATAGATCAGGCCCTGAAAGGAACAAATGATATCAGTAACTTTTCCGTAGATCAGGTGCAAATTTTCTTACGAACCACTTTAAAGGATAAGAAAATTTTGCTAGTCTTGGATGATGTCTGGAATGAAGATCGTAGCTAGTGGAACGAGGTGAAAGATCTGTTGTTGACGGCGTGTGCTAACGGAAGCAGAATCATAGTGACAACGCGTAATTCTTCAGTTGCCGCTG
Organism: Morus notabilis; assembly: GCF_000414095.1. Classification (NCBI taxonomy): domain Eukaryota; kingdom Viridiplantae; phylum Streptophyta; class Magnoliopsida; order Rosales; family Moraceae; genus Morus; species Morus notabilis. The sequence continues at coordinate 196,479 of NW_010364664.1, read as the reverse complement.
TCATGGGCACAACCTCAGCACATTATTTAGAATGTCTTTCGGAGGAGAAGTCTCGGTCTTTATTTTTCAAATATGCATTTGGAGATGAGCAATTGGCTGAACAATTTCCAAAACTTAAAGTCTGAATATAAGTTTATATTGTTCTTTAATTTGGTGTGTGAGATATGAGACTAGAGTAGTGTATATATAGAGAAGGCGTTTGCAGTACTTGATCCCTCGGTAAAGTGAAGGAGTCTAGTCAAGTCAACGTCACATGTCGACTATATTTTCGAGGATTATTAGCACTATTAGTTTTGACAGATTATTCTTCAACTTTTATTTTATTTTTATTTTATTTTTTTACAATTTTAACCCCTGACTTTACAAATATTGATGATGAATTTTTATAATTTAACAGAGATAATCATGTGTCTAATGTGTATAAGATGAAATTTTATAGAGCTAATTATAACATTAAGTGCAAAATTCTCTCTTTATTATTCTAAAAAACCCTTGAAAACTAAAACATTTTGCAATTAGTGTGACAATTTCTTCAAAATTTTAAGTTATTAGACAATACCGCGATGTGATTAATTATCTTTCCTTTATCAATTTTGATATCAGTGTTAATAATTTTTTAACATTAAAAGTTCAAGGACTAAAAACAGTTTGGTGATGATTAACAATGTTACTACTCTTATTTTTGAAGGACAAAATAATATTCAAGGGAATGTAGTAAACTTGTATCTTACAGCCAACTTGTTCATTACTGTGACGACCCTTATTTCCGGTCATCGCTGCTACGTTTATACTTAATTCAACCTTGACTAACTTTTCAAGAATGACCTATTAGTCGACTCTTGGTCAACAAATTTCAACTCGGTCAACCCTAATCCATTGAAACTCCTAATTTTCTCGGTTCGGTCTTCCGAACCCTTTTTTCGTCCGTTTTTCATTCCAATTATTTTTAAAACCCTAGAATTGATGTTTTTCAATTCTTTTTTAATTCTTAAACTTAATATTCATGTCTTTGTGCTCTTGCCGGAAAAACACATCGTTTCGCTCCACTTTTCTGATTACAATATGAAATTATGTAATTGTATCATAGTTAAAAAATTTCTGACTTTTAGCTTATACTTTGCTATTTAATATTAATATCAATAAATACTTATCATAAAAATATTCATATTTATAATATAAAAAATTTCAAGAAATCTCATCTTATACAATAAGTTTTTGATAAATTTTTCGATCATCATGACAATTACTTCTTTGTAGTGATCAGAACGAATGATCCCACAATTGACTTGGTCGTGGGGCAAAGTAAAAGTCAATATTTTAAGGGATGCCGACTAATTAGTTGGGATGTCGTAGTTCTTATTTATGTTACTTTATCAGAAAAAAAAAAAAAAAGAACAAGAAAAGTGAAATTTTGGATAAACACTGTCAACTACTTTTGTAATGGGAAGCTAACTTTGATAACAAGATATTTACAAAAGTTTTTTTTTTTTTTTTTTTTTTTTTTTTTTTTTTTTTTTTTTTAAGTAAATGGAGGAAGGATATTGTAATATTCGAGAAATTCATTAATATAAATATGTGAATTTATCCGGATTTTGATAACGAATTCCCCGTTAATTTATTGAACTTTGTCAACAAAAATCGTGATGCAAATTAAAAATATTTTATTTCATGAACGAAATAATAAATTTTAAAATCGATCCTATACGAAAATACGATTTCGTGAAGACTGAAATCTCAAAATGAGACAATTCCCCGGCCGTAAATTTAAAGATGAGTAAGAAACAAAATAGAAGATTTCTTATGATTGACAGAAACTGTAATACCCGTTTAATTTAGAAATCAGTTTTAGAGAACAACGAAATGAATTCGAAAATTTCGTGACTAATTATAGAAAAAACTAAAAGCAACATTAACGAATAATTCGGTGTTGAAAGAATTCTTGTAACAGTAAAAGAATTATCGTACCAAGCATCATGCCTTACAGTTGTTACAAATTAAGAAGTAGTATGTGGAACATACTGAAAGCAGCACAACAGGTAAACTGATTATTATTTAATTTGAATTGTTTAAATAGCGATGTAGGAGAACAATCCATGATTTCAAATAGCGATGGTATAAACTTATGTGGAACAAAAAAATTAACAATTCTACAAAATAGAGGAATTCTGAAAGAATTGATTTCAAACAATCACTACAAGAAAAAGGGGTTTTTACGATGACGTGTCGTCGCAGATTTGTCCTCGCAAATAATTCGTCACAAAACCTTTTTTTGCGACGACATAGTGTGGTCGCAACTGTATTTGCGATGACATGCTGTTTTTGTGACGACAGGCGTCGCTAATACGTCGTTACAAAATTCTCGTGATATGATCATTTTTTGCGACGACATTTCAAATTGTCGTCACAAATAATCTTATTTTTTGCGACAATAAGTCTAAAAAAATCGTCGCAAAAAACTGAAATTAATTATTTTTTATAATTTTTTAAAAAATAGTAATTAATTAATTTTTAATAATTTTAATTCAACATTATTATGTTACATACATAATATAATTTATTAAGATACATTCAAAGTGAAATATAAATTAATATTAAAAATAATAAATCTAAATAAATTTATAAAATATATTATGAATACTACATGAAGTGCATATATAATGTTCAAAAAAATATTAAAGTCTAAATAAAGTGAAAAATAAAATAGTACATATAACGGAACTAATCGTCTAAGTTTGCAGCATCGCCAATAGCTGAATCATCATCAGGGCTGTCATCATCTGAAGGAGGCATAGGAGCGTCTAGGTCAACTGGTTCTGGACGATCAATCGTAGGTAATTAGATGTTGGGCTGCAATTTAGCCACCAACTCTAACACCTTCACCTGATTCTCATAAATCTTAACTTGTTCCAGGTACAATTTCTTTAAATAACGACTCATACGTGGGTCAGGTTGAGCCGATGATGTTTCATCCGAGTATGAACCAACAGATGAAGGAGAAGCCCCGGAGTAATATTTTTGAGAGAGCGTCGGACCCACTCCTATCTTATGTCCTCTACGCATGCCAAGAACTTGCTCCAAAATCCCATGCTCGTCAAAGGCGGGTCTAGTCAAGCTTGAAGTAGACTGTGTTCTCTACGTTTGTCTATCCTCCTTCAGGGTGTTCTACATAATAAGACATTATAATTGTTTATACGTGTTATAAAACGACTATTTCAATATAAAAAAATTTAATATGAAAAATAAAAATACTTACAAAAGTCTATTCCGCTTGGGGATTAACTCAAGAGGCCCCGCGATGATGCATGTTCGCCCAATTGTCTATGGTAGACATCGGCTCTTGGGTCTCCGTACTGACCTATCAAATAAATTACACTTGTTAAAATTAGTAAATTCTAACTAAATTTCGACAGCATAACGACTTATTTTTCAAATCAGTATCCAAAGTAATGGGGGTCATCTTCCCAATTGGCCGACAGTGAGTTTCGAATACAGAAATCTTTTTAATAGTACGATCTTCATCGTCTACCCAATTTCTGGCCAGTCGGTTAAACCGTGTTTCAACTCCAGTTAAATACAATGAACAAAAAGTCCGAGCTACGTTCACAATGTATGCCTCAGCAATCAAACCCTTAGGACGTGCACGATTCTTGACATATTTCTTTAACGATCCAAGAAAACGTTCAAACGGATACATCCATCTTAAGTGAACTGGTCCTCCTCGAATGGCTTCTTTAGGCAAGTGTATAACTAAATGTACCATTATGTCAAAAAAGGCAAAAGGAAAAATTGTTTCTAACTTGCATAAAATAAGCACAATATCTTGTTGAGCTTTCTCTAAATCACTTTTTCACAATGTCCTTGAGCATATTAACTCGAAAAAATTACTTAATTATGTTATTGCATCAACGATCTCTTTCTTCATGAGTCGTCGTATCCCTGTTGGCAATAATCGCTACATTATGATGTGACAGTCATGTGATTTTAGCCCAGCAATTTTATTCTTCCTTTCGATCATGTTTTTCTTTAAATTTGAAGCAAATCCTTCAGGAAACCTTACTGATTTTAAAAAATCACAAAACTTTTTACCGTCGTCTGGAGATGTATAAGACACATGTGGTTTCATCCAACGATCACCGTCTTTGTACAAATGCAACTCCTTGCGCACCCCCATATGTTGCAGATCGATTCTCGCCTTGTCCTTATCCTTACTTTTTCCATCAATGTCTAGAATTGTGCCCAATAAGCTGTCGCATATATTCTTCTCAATATGCATGACATCTAAGTTGTGACGTAATGACAATGACTTGCAATAAGGCAACTCTGAAAAAATACTCTTCTTTGTCCAATTAAGCTCAGTTGCATGTCTTTTCCGCTTGTTACCACCATACTTTTCATGTTTACCAGGCAATCTGAGGGACACATTTTGTAACTGAGCTAAGATTTGGTGAACAGATTTTCAAACCGGTGGAGGTCGTTTCTCAACCTTACCATCAAACTTCTTATTTTTTCTCATCCCATGTTTAATAGGAAGCCATTGCCGATGGCCAACAAAACAAGTCTTACTTGTTATCCTCTTTGAAGGGGTTGCATCGTTGCAAGTTGGGCATGCTAAATAGCCCTGACCACTCCATCCAGATAAACTCCTATGAGCAGGAAAATCATTAACTGTCATGAGAAACATAGCCCACATCTGAAATGATGTATTAGAAACTGTGTCACGTACAATTACTCCTTCATTCCACAAATCTTTTAGCTCATCCACAAGGGCCTTAAAAAGACATCAATATCCTTTCCGGGTGCATTTAGGCGAAGAATCAACAATGTCAACATCTTATAAGGATCCTAAGTGCATAACCATAGAGGTAAATTGTAGGTCGTTAAAACCACCGGCCACATATTGTATGAGAGGCTCATGTTCCCGAAAGGATTGAAACCATCAGCGGCCAACCCCAAGCGAACATTTCTTGGCTCACATGAAAACTCAGGATACTTTTCATCTACCTCCTTCCATTCATTACCATCGACTAGATGACACATTAAATCCTTATCATTTGAACGCCCACACTGGTGCCACGTCATATCTTTAGTTGTGTGACGAGAACTGTATTGACGCTTCAACAGATCTGTTAATGGGAAATAACGTAGTACTTTCCACAACACTTGTTTAGTACCATTTGTCTTTTTTTTCTTCCAACGGGATGTTTTACATACGGGACACGTTTGTAGATCAGTGTTCTCCTTCAAAGCACAATCGTACTTGCAAACATGAATTGTTTCGTAACCCAGTCCAAGTTTACTCATGAGCTTCTTCGACTCATAATGAGAAGAAGGTAACTTCACATCCGAGAATACATCTTTCAATAGATTTAACAGAGCATCCTACACTCATTAGGCCACTTGTATAACAATTTTAAATGCATCAATTTCACTAAGAAATTTAAAGATGAGTACTTAGTGCAGCCCGGATACAATCCCACCTGGAGCTCAGAAAGTAGATCCTTAAATTCAGCGTACTGTGCATCTTCTAGATCCACATGCGTCTCATCCAACATTTCATGGTCATCATTAATCCCAGCAACATCTTCTAAGACTGCAAACATCTCGTCTACTGGTTGATTTATAACTATTGGGTCGACACTTGAAACTGCTTCTACTTCACCATGGTGAATCCATGTACTATATAATGGTTCAAAACTACATCGATGTATATGCGCTCTCACAGTTTCTACTAGATGCATTTCATGGTTTCTACATTTTACATAAGGACAGCTGATATGGCCAATTAAAGTTGCATAATTTTTGGTGACCTCAATAAAAACAGATAACCCATTCCAATATTGATCCGACAATCGGTTCCTCAAATAAATTTAACTTTTGTCAATCGGCATTTCAACTATACACAATAACAGACATAACAATTTATTAATGTGTTTAATTAATTTTAATTTTACTCTTTATTAACACAATTAAATTTTATTAATTAAAGTTTGTTAATGAACTTATTAAAATTCTCGTTTTCTAACTAAATTTTGGCAACATAACGGCTTATTTTTCTTATCATCCAAAAATCTAAACCTGCAAAAAAATAACTTTAAAAGATTTCGGCACACCATAGCTGCAAGATGTGCCACCCAGAACAAGAATCATAAACATATGCTAAATTTCAACAATATAAGAAAATCATAATTCAAATATTGTCATCATAATCCCGAATTCATACAACCAAAAACTACAACAATTTTAAACTAAATAAATATAAAAAACTTACAAAGTTCAAACCCACTAAACGGGGGCTGAAAATAGCGGGATTACATCGGAGGAACCGTGCAAACAGCAACAAAGACACAATTGAAACATCGAACATAATTTTCAAACACCAAAATTAATATTTTATTAACATCTAGAGTAACATATAGACACAATTCTTGATTATCAATGCAAGTTTAAATTTTCACATTCTCGAAATCATAAAAAATGACTAAACTCGAACAAAATTCCCAAACCAAATCTCTAATATTCAACTCCTAGAGCATCAAAATTCTCATAACTCAATCCAAACACATACTCAATAAGCAAAATAAGAGCAACAAAATATTCTCAGGCGTGCACGTTTAATGTTCCATTTTCCGTTTTCTTCTTCCATTTTCTCGGCAACCAAACAAAAATTACAAAAAGAAAAAAAAAAGGAGAAAACCCATCTCTTTGCAATCCTGGCGGGGGCGGGGCGGCCGGAGCAGCGGCGGCGGCAGGAGAGGGAAAGAAGAGAGAAGGGATCAAAAGAGAGAGAGAGAGAAGGGAAGAGAGAGAGAAAGAAGGGAAGAGAGACAAGGGGAGAGAGAGAAGGGCTGGGCCGACAGCGGGGGGTGGCGGCGGTGGCAGGAGAGGGGAAGAAGAGAGAAGGGATGGGAAGAGAGAGAGATAGAAGGGAAGAGAGAGAAAGAAGGGAAGAGAGACAAGGGGAGAGAGAGAAGGGAAGAGAGAGAAGGGGAGGGCCGGCGGTGGGGGCGTCGACGGGAAGAGGAGGCAGAGAGAGAGATTTTGCAGGAAAGAGAGAGAGAGTGTCGGGGGAAAATGAAGAAGAAGAAGATAGGGTATATTAGGTCAGATTTATTTGCGATGACATTGCCGTCGCAAATAAATTTAAAATTTCATCGCAAATAATAAACAGTTGTCAATTATTTGCGACGACATAATGTCGTCGCAAATAATTTTTGAGTCGTCACAAATAATCATTTTTCCCACATCTATTTTTTCGTGAAATCTTAAAAAGATTATTTGCGATGACAAAGAGACAATGTCATCGCAAATAAGCTAAAACTATTTGAGATGACATTTGTCGTCACAAATAGTAAGATATTTGCGACGACTTATCGTCGCAAAAAATGGATTACCTTGGCGCCAAAAATCCGTGCCATTGCAATTTGCGCTCCAAAATTATTTGCGACGACATTTAAGTTATTAGCGACGACATGGTTATTTTATTTAACGGGGAGTAATTGCGACGACATGTCGTCATAAATATGGTATTATTTGCGACGAAAAATGTCGTCGCAAAAAAAGTCGTCGCAAATGACCTTTATTGTTGTTGTGAATCCTTGGCTAAATTTTAATTTAAGCCAACATATAATAAAGTTACATAATGCTGCATCCAACTATACTCCCAACGTTAAGCAAATTCCCAACACCAATCGCCAACTCCATTGCTCTAAACCATTGATTCTGAAAATTAACATACTCAAACGTCAGAGTTAAATATCCATTCACAAGCTAGTAATAATTGGAGAGTTTAAAACTAGATGCATGCTTGGTTAAGAATTACATGTTGTAATCCCTCTACCACTGAGAATAATGAAATCAAAGAACGAAAAAATAAGAAAAATAAGAACATACATGATCATGTAGAGTACTTTCGTCTGGTTTACTATAATGAAGAAGCAGATTAAAAGAGCAATCACACTTAACTCTTCTACATCTATAAGTCTCTCAATATGTTTTCTCTTATAACCTCTCTAATAATAATTCTAAATGGCGCTTACTTTATAAAATATAATTAGGACAGCCAAATTTACAAATACAAAACCACATAAGTGTGCCCAGTGAAATTTTGCTTTAGGGACCCAGGAATTGGGTTTCTGTAACGTCTCAATTTTTGGATTTAAACTTTTGTACTAATTTTGTATGAATGAATTGTAAGAGAAACCATAAAGGAGTTTAAGGATTAAATTGTAAGGCTTTGAGGGGCAAGATTTTAAGAATTTTCATATTTAAGGGTCAAATTGCAATATAAGAAAAAAAAAAAAAAAGAAGGCCAACTGCCCTTTCACATGGCATGGCTGGAACTTCAGCCAAGCCACCAATTTTCCTTCTTTAGCCATGTTGGGAGGATGGAGCATTATAGGAAGGAAAAAAAAATTTCACTCACTTCTCTATCTCATTCTCTCTCTCAAGGAAAAAAATGCTCTGATTTAGTTAGAAAACAAAGGGCTTTCTTCAAAATTCTTTAGGTAACCCGGTTTTGAGAATGATTTTGTAGAACCTTGAAGTGTTGCAGGTGGTTTCCATGATCAAAGAGGTATGAGACTTTGATTTCTCTTATCCTTTGTCTCCAAATCCAGTTTTTAGTTTAAAGTTTGATCTCTTTGTCTTAATTGTTGTTGAATGAGATTCTAATCCCATAAACAAGTGAAAAGCCACAAAGCTTGGCCTTCTAGTTTTGACCAATTTTTCTGAGTAATCCGAATATTAGGAGATTTCTTGTAGGGTTTGTTTGATTTCTCAATCTTTTTAAAATTCTTAACTTTCCATTCTTCTTTGGCATTATTTTCTGGTTTTGTATAATGAATGATTTCGATATTTGTCAAAAATCTCTCGTTTTGCTATTGTTTGATAAATCCTTTATCTTCCTAGTTATGTTTCCTGAGATTTGATGATTTCTACTATTATATTCAAGTTGGGGTATGAATTTTGTCTTGCATGCTATTAAATCCAGATTTCCCCAAAAATTTGTATTTTATTTCAATATTTCAGATTTACAAAATGTGTTAAAAATCCATTTGATGATGTGTTCTTGCTTGTGTAATTGCTTAGCAACTAGCTCTATGGTTAAAGTTTGCTGTTGTTCATTTTCAGAAATTCTTTAGCTTGAATCTCATGTGTTTAATGTTCTAATTTCATAATTAGTAAAGTAGTTGTTGTTCAACATGGAGTTGTGAGTGACTAAAGAATACTTTCCCTTTTGAGGTTTGTGTATAGTTAGGTTTGGGTTATAACATCATGTTTTGATTTAACAAGCTTCTCTAGCCTTTGCATCCTATTTATGAACCTTAAGAGTTTAGTTTGGACGACTTAAGATTTGTACCAGCCATGTTGGAGTTATTAGTAGGGATTTCTCTTTTTAGTTAGCGTGAAGAATGACAGTTTATTGAAACACGTAAGAGCTGCCTAAGGAAAAGAATGAAACTGTATCTCCATGCTTAGGTTTTGATCTATCTGATCATAAGGTCATAAAAAAGACGTATAAGCTTCGATTAGAGGCAAGAATCACTTTAAACGGATAACCGTAGCTTAAGATATGAAATTTTAAAGTTGGATGTAGTTGTTGCAATTCTCCAGAAAAATCAGCAATTCATGATCTGGTGTAACGTGTTTTTTGTAGGCATTAATGGACCTGAAACCAAGTTTATGATAGCACTTTGGAAAGCCCTAGATGTCTACCTCAAATATGCACTGATTTTGTAATTTTTGAGGCTATATAGAATATTTTGTGAATATTCTCGTAGCAGTCATAAAAGTGTCATTTCTAAAAATTGATAAAACAAAGAACTGAGGTTTCTACTCTTTAAAATGGGAGTGCTGCACTTAAACCACCTTTGCTACCATTTAGAACAGGTTATTAGTGACGTGTGAGAGTTAGAATCACCTCATTTGGAGTTTTGTAGCTCGAGTTGTGCGCATAGGAAGTTTCATATATAAACTTTCTAAAAGCTGTCAAAAACAGAAAAAACATAATTTTGATTTCTTAAAAACTGTTTTTGAGGTAAATAGAGAGGTCGGATTTAGAGATATGATAGCTCGTTGGAAAGATATACATGTCTACTTTGTTTTGGAGTTAATTTTGAAATTTTTAAAGACAGAGAAAATATTTTATGACTTTTCTTCTCAAGATTGACGAATCTACGAAATTACAGTTTTCAGGGGAATATGATTATAAATTAGAAATTAATTTATGGCTGAGCTATTGAGCTCTAATAACGATGGCCAATTTATTAACTTTGGATAGTAGAAAGGAAAATGAACAAGGGAAGCGAAGAGAGTTCAACTCAGATTTTGCTAAGCAACTCAAGTAAGTAAAGTATGACTTCTCTGCAGCACTTGTAAACTTTGTTTGATAGACTTTCTATGGAATGTCTAGTGTGCTATTATGTGAATTTTTGTGACATTGTTAATGTGTATGTTTTGTGAAGGCATGCTTATGTTAATATATTGTACGCAAATTTTTGTGGCACAGTCTACTTCAAGCTCGAATAGACCTGCCTTAGACAAGCATGGGGTTTTGGAGCAAGTTCTTGGCATGCGTAGAGGACATAAGATAGGAGTGGGTCCGACGCTCTCCCAAAAGCATTACTCTGTGGCTTCTTCTTCATCTGTTGGTTCATACTCAGACGCAACATCATCGGCTCAACCTGACCCACGTATGAGTCGTTATTTAAAGAAATCGTACCGGGAACAAGTTAAGATTTATGAGAATAAGGTGAAGGTGTTAGAGTTGATGGCTAAATTGCAGCCCAACATCCAATTACCTACGATTGATCGCCAAGAACTAGTTGACCTAGACGCTCCTCTGCCTCCTTCAGATAATGACAGTCCTGATGATGATTCAGATGCTGGAGATGTTGCAAACTTAGACGATTAGTTCCGTTATATGTACTTTTTTATTTTTCACTTTATTTAGACTTTTATATTTTTTTTAACATTATATATGCACTTCATGTAGTATTCATAATATATTTTATAAATTTATTTAGATTTACTGTTTTTAATATTAATTTATTTAGATTTACCGTTAACATAATAATGTTTAATTAAAAATATTAAAAATTAATTAATTGCCATTTTTTAAAAATTATAAAAAAAATTAATTTCAGTTTTTTTGCGACGACTTTTTTAGACTTGTCGTCGCAAAAAAAATAAGATTATTTGCGATGACAATTTGAAATGTCATCGCAAAAATGGATCATATCACGAGAAATTTACGACAACGCATTAGCGACGATTGTCGTCGCAAATACATTTTCGACGACACTGTGTCATCATAAATACATTTTCGACAACACTATGTCGTCACAAATACATTTTTGACGATACTATGTCGTCGTTAATAATTTATTTGCGACGATCGTCGCAAAAAACTTTATTTGTGATGACATACGGTTTTTTGTGACGCCTTTTTGTCGTCGCAAAAACCCCTTTTTCTTGTAGTGAAGTAGAGCATCACATGGATTATTAACTTACTTGTGATTGAGCACATAATAGCATGCATGATAGGCCGGTACTGCCAAGTCCTCAGAGGACTCGTATTGTGATATGGTGATTGATGAAATTGTGATTGAGCCGCGTGATTAACACCCAAAAGTGATGTTCACAAGCGGTCAATTGTAGCACAGAAGGGCGGTCGTATCCACAGAGAGGTAACAAAATAAACAAGAAAGATTAGCAAAATAAGAACGTTAGAGAAAAATAAATAACAACTGGATTAAAGAAAAAGAAGAGTTTTTGAGATTTTTGTTGCAATTAAAATAAAAAGGAGAAAATTTTTATGAAGGAAATTTAGTTGTAAAAACGGTAAGGTGTCGAGAATCCCTAATGTTTCGTTTACCAATTCAAGTTTTGATTCACAAAATAAAAGAATCGAACAAATTAAATCTATATGTTGACTCTGAAAATATTATTATTACAAGTTATCCAAAATCGACAATATATCAATTTGACAATATTGCAATAAAAGACAATTTGTAAAATAATTTGAATAACAAAACAATGCGTGACATAATTACATAAGAAAAGCGTGACTGAACTTATATAAAAATTGGCACATAATATTTTGAAAAATAAATGAAAGATAGATGAGATTTAATTCATTCAGATATTGAACTTTATAGCACAAGGAATCAAAAGCCCGAATTGGGCCACTCAACAAATGTTCATCTCTAACCTCACCAAGAGAACTCTAGCCTAGCTTGCAAAACATTCTCATAAGTTCTAGAGAGAAAATATGAGAGTGACAGCAAGACGACAGAAAACTGAATAATAAAAACTTTCAAAAACCTTAGGCTAACCCCTCTATTTATAGTGTTTAGAGGTTACCGATCAAATAAGGAAACAAATAATAAAAATATGTAGAAAATTACAAAAGAAAAAGAAAACAAAATAAAATTACACATAAAATAGGAGAAATTAAATATGATTTGAGGAGGAAATTTGGTAATTTGCTCTGATTTTTAGGGATGAAATTCAGATTCAACACAAGGGGACACGTGTCGCATTACAATTGGAATATGGAGTCAGTTTACCAGGTGTCACGCTCAGAGTGGTTGGCATGTGCTGGCGCGGTCAGAGTGGAGGACAGCTGGGGGACAGATGTCGCGCGCGGAGAAAGGCTTGGGTTGGCATGCTAACACGCGAGACCCACGCTTCTGAGGAGTTGGATGCGCCAGAGATAGCGCGGAGAACGAATGCGCGCTATGAGGTGCCACGTGCTGCTGACGCTCGGGGCGCGAGATGGCGGGAAGAAACAGGCACAGATTTCCGCGCTGACTGGTGGGGCCCACGGCGCTGATGGTGGCTCGGCTAAGCTGCTCGGCTCTCTCTCTTTCTCTCTTTGATTGGCTTGTGCTGCTCGGCTGAAAGGCTTGGCTCAGGGTGGTTGAAAACATGGCTTTCCGGCTTATTTTTGTGTAGCTTTTTACACTGCTTTTTATCTGCAAATAATTAAGCAACAACTAGACAAATTCCAATGAAAAATATTCTGACTAAAAATAATAGAATTGTTTAATTAAAGCTTAAATATTTTAATATTATTTAAATCAAAAGTAGTATTTAGGGTGCATTTTTATGCACTAATCACCGTGCAAGTCTCTCGAGCCAAGTGGGTGATGACAGAGACCATATTGTGATATTGAGAAATTGTGATTTTGAATACGCTGGCCGTCCCTCGAGCTAGGTGGGTGATGACGGGGAATCTGATATGGTGATTTGAGAAAGTGGCATGTGGTCAGATTGTGAAGCCGGCGACAGTACCAGGAGGGCCCTAGAGACATATAGTGCACGTGCATAAAGTGTAAGAATTGATTGGCATAAGTTACCTAGGATGTTGTGATGCATGCGTATGTTAAAATAATATTGTGTAATTGTAGCTCTACTTACTGAGCCTGTAGCTCATTAAAGTTTACTTTGTGCTGTAGGTAAAGGTAAGAACAAAGCAAAACAGTAAGCAGGGGAGTTGGTTTCGTTGACCGCTGTACATATGGTCAGACTAAAGAAGCTGTACGCGTATTATTTTGAGTTTGTAAATATGTATATTTCGGGGTTAAACTCATAAACCTTGGATGACTGTATAATTATAATTATGGCTAGGAAACCTAATAGGAATGGTGTATTAACGAAATATTGTTTAAGCAAAAATTTTGAAACACCATAGTTTTCGTATAAGTGAAAAGTGAAGATTAATTATTGTGGTACATTCTTAGAATTAATAATAAGAAAGCCTATAAAAGAGATGGTATAAAAGGGTGTCACAGTTTCTCACCCCATTTCGATATGTGCGTTGTCTCTATGTTAATTTAATAATTAGAATCCACAACTTAATGTGTTTTTGTATGTATATATAATTGTATTGATGCAATGCAATGCCCTCATCAAAGTATTTAATTATTTCTCATCAAAGAATGCAGGAAGGGGAGATCACAGATGACACTTACCCTGCTGTGATTGATTACTAGTCTGAGGTTGCGTAAATGCCTGCAATATTACAGGGTTACATTATATTTGATGACGAGAAAAAAAAATTGACAAAAAAAAAAAAAAATCTTTATTACATACCAGATTCACATTCATACCAGGAGAAATCCCTCTCTTACTCCGCAGTAAAAGATAGGTATCCAAGAAAACCGCATGGTGGTGGCGAAACCGTCGTCTGATATAGCACCTAGCACAGAGATCAAAGGTGTTTGGGCCACCGTCGAAGCACGCAACGCAAGTGAAGTGTAGGCCGTGGAGTTGTGCGCAGCAGGCGTCGCACCAATAATATTCATTCTTGTATTTAATTTGTGTGTCTGAGTCGTAAGTTACTTGTAATATTGCGTTAGTCACTATAATCCAACCCAACAAAGCACAATTCCTTGGTAGAAGTATTTGTCAATTCAATCAAATATACACTTCCCAATCAAACCAAATACAAAAATATTATCTTTAAAAATGTTATTATACATACAATAAGAAAACAGAAACAAAAAGAAAAGCTGTAGACATCTCGTAACTTGCAGATAGAGACAAATTTACACCAACTTTTAATCATTAATTAACATGCTAGCTAGAGATTAATCTTCCAAATCTGGGACGACCAATTTATTTAATTAAGCAGTATAGTAGGTTTTATTACATAGTATTAATTAGGTGTAGAGCCTTCAAACCAATAATATTCATTCTTGTATTTTCAACAGGTAATGTGTTATATAATACTGCATCCAAACCAGCAGTGTGGAAAGAGTCTGCCAAATATTATATCCTAAATTAAGGGCCACAGATGCTTTAATTTCTTCACATTGCCCGGATTATGTAATCATGAATATTACACACATCATTAATACTAGAAGTTTTAATGAACAAGTTTTGATTTTATGCAACTGTCAAAAATAAAGAAAAAATTCAATGATTTCAAAAAAAACTAAATTTAAGAGATTTAATAAAAGTTCGGTTAATTTGATTATCCACTTCACTTTTTCATGACTATATTGCTCTAAACTGCAAGAATCTGCGACATATGATTTTTTTTTCCCCTGTATTTTCGATTTTTACTTAGCTATCATGTTGATGCAATTAGCTAGGGAGTGTATGTGTTCAGGCTCTCGTGCATGGCTGTGTTTACGTTTTGTTCTAACCAGCAAAAATACATATGGATATAGATATATAATTCTTTTGAAAATGAAGAAACTTAAAAGCAAATTACATAATGCTGCAAAATAAGGGAAGCTGAAAGAATTGACGCCAAACAATCTCTTGCTAGATTTTCATTTAATTAGCAGAGATATTATAAATTACATAATGCTGCATCCAACTAGAGTACTCCCAACATTAAGCAAATTCCCGACACCAACCGCCAACTCCAATGCTCTAAACCATTGATTCTGAAAAATTAACGTACTCAAATGTCAGAATTGAATATACATTCACAAGTTAATAATTGGAGAGTTTAAATGTAAATTGTCAAATATGAAACAGGTTAATGTATGTGTTAAAGTATAAAACTATTATTGGCTCACCTCCTAATAGCTTAAACTTTTGGGATAGATTGATAAACTAACATGGTATCAGAGTAGGTCTTGAATTCAAACTACTGTAATTGCAAAACTATTATTGGTCTACCTCCGAACAGCTTAAGCTTTTAGGATGGATTGGTAAACTAACAGTATGGTTAGAAACAACTAAATAAGAACACAAAAAATTTATAATTGTTCACCCTTTACCTAACTGACCTCTTACTATTACACAAATATCAATAAATCACGGTACATCCACATCAGTTGAGGAATTTGAAATAATCCTAAAACGGCGCCCCTTGTTTAAAAAAAAAAAACAATGGCAATCGAACTTAAAATGTGAATTAATATTCAAAGTACTTTCAACAAAATTTTGCTTTGGGGACTCCTTCCCTAACTTAAAATGTGAATTAATATTCAAAGTACTCTCCAGAGAGGGGCTTTCGACTCTCTTTTGATCCGCATGTTGTCTCTGTATCACAACAAAGGCTCATATGATTGTATATATTGATGTAATGCCCTCATGATCAAATGATTAATTTTCCATTTTAGGCCATAGTTAATCTTTTTCTCATCTTGAACTAAAGCGTAAGATCAAAGGAAGGCACAACTAATATATATGTCTAAGATGGGGTGCCAATTTGGTTGGGTGTCCTAGCTAATTGTATTGATGTTTGATTTGATTTATTCAAAAAGTTAAAACTAGATCATTAAAACTAGTAAAAATTTACATACATACGCCATGCAAAGTAAACAACTAAATGTATGCAAGTAAATTTTCATGCTTGCAGGGAGGAGAGATCAGAGATAAGAGATGAAACTTACCCTACTTGATTGATTACTAGTTTGAGGTTGCGTAAATGCCTGCAAATATTACAGTGAAAAAATATAACATGATGAGGCAAAAATTTTCAGGAAAAAAAAAAAAATGAAAAAAGAAGAAAGAAAAAGAAAATACAGGAAAAAAAGAAACATACATTCCTTTACATACCAGATTCACATTCGTACCCGGAGAAATGCCCCTCTTGCTCCTCAGCAAAATATAGTTATCTAAGAAAACCCTGTGGTGGTGGCGAAACTGTCGTCCTCCATAGCACCTAGCGCAGAGATCAAAGGTGTTTTGGCCGCCGTCGAAGCATGCAACGCAAGTGAAATGTAGGCCATGGAGCTGCGCACCGCAGGCGCGGCACCAGACGGCCCTGGTCTTGATGATGTAGTAGAAGGTGAGGACCTCCCAGAAGCCGAGACCGCCGTCGTTGTTGGTGTCGAGTTGCGAGAACATGTTGGGATTGACCCAGTTATAGCCGTTATGGCGAAGGAACCGGGTGAACTCTTGGAAGCTGACCCAGCCGTCGCGGTTGGCGTCCATTGATCTAAAGAAATTAATGGCCAGGTTTTGGAGATCACTTGAGCTGTTGTTGTAGTATGCCCTTGCGGCCAGGCGAAGCTCTTCCATTTTGGTCTTGTGTGATGAATGTGATCTGTCTCCGAAGAGTTAATCTCCTGTATGGATGCAAGTATATGAAAAGAATTAATATATTTCCAAGTGTTTTAATTTGTAGAGTTTGTCTTGCTTGAAGTAAGTTGACTTTGGCGATTTGATATATGGGAAGAGTTGCTTTCTGAGTTCTAATCTAATTGTGATGTACTAATTAAGAAAGCTTCTTTGATATCAATTATCAATCCATATGCATAAGAAAAATTAAGTTGACTTGAAAACCAATTTAATTTCTCGGAGAATTATAAAATTAGGTATTACTAGTGATGGTTATTCTTTGGATTTTCTTTTGAGTAACTTTTATTTTTAAATATTGATGACGATTTTTGTTGAAAACAATAATGCTAATGATGGTTATGCATGTTGGTGAAGATGAATGAGTAATAGCTATAATATACAATTTTTTTCTTGTAAATTATTTAAAATAATTTGAGTATTAAAAATTTCAAAGTAATATCCATAGAAAATCATTTAGTTTTTACAAAAGACTTTTAATGAGGACATTTTTTGAAAATGTTTTCTCACAAAATCTCGTCATATGACATCATCCAACAATTAGACGATAACCGTATAGAGATGACCTTGTCGCCACTAAAGTGCGCAATGTGTAGTGAACACTGAACAGGCTCAAATTTACCTGTCAAATTTTTAGTGTCTCAAATGAACAATGATGATAAAGTCAATTAAAGAATATTTCAAATTTTATAATTAATGTGGTATAATATGATCAGTTAGACATCATTTTGAATATCAAAATTAAATAGAAGATTCAAAATTAGACAGTTAATTTAAATTCTCACTAAACACTTTAGGAACGGATATTTAACAATGATTTTGCAGTTTTTAGGGCGACAATATTTTAGAGTTGGACCATTAATAAAAAAAATGATAATATTAGTTGTTATGGAATTATAACTTTCTTTAAACGGTTTATATGGATTTAAGAATCTCTCCAATCATGACCTGTAGTTCTGGAAAGAAGTTGTATAAAGCTTTTCTTTGGGTGTCACCGAAAATTATAAAAAAAACAAAAAAAAAAAGATGAAGAAAAAAAGAGGGCAGAAGAAGAAGAGCTTATTTTTTAGTGTGGACTTTGACATGCTTTACTGTCGTTCTGATCGTGCACACCAGCCTTTATCCTATAAAAAATTTATAAATAATAGGAAGATACTAAAATACCAATCGAGTTTCTGTTTTGTTTTGAAAAAAAAAAAAAAAAAAAAAAAAAAAAAAAAAAAACCCAATTGAGTTAACTTCAAAAAAACAAAAAAAGACCAATTTAGTTGACCGGGATTAGAGATTGATAATTTTGGAATCGAAATATATTAGGGTTAATTTCCATAATAGCACTCATGAATAAATTATTATTAATTTTAGCACAATTTTTGTATATTTTCATAATTAGCATTGTCATGTCAGCAGTGTGAGGTAAAATGACTTATATGCCACTTAGGTCAAAATTATCATTTAAAAGCACCTCAAAGAAACTCTCAACTCTCTCCCGCCCATTCTCTCTCTCTACACCCCATTTCTCTCTACACCCCATTTTTGACTCTCTCTCTCTCTCTCAAGTTTGGCCTCTCTCTACTCGGTCTCTCTCTTCCCTACACCATCATTCCCTCATCGCCAATACTCCGGTTGTGCACAGATCGAGGTTGGTATACAATTTTTTTTTTGTTTTTATTTTATTTATGTCTTTTTAAATTTATTTTTCGGGAGACTTAGTATATAGAACTTGAAAAAATGGCTGGGTTGAACTTAATGTGATAGGAATTGAAAATATCCTTCGTTAATTTGAGATTTTGGATGGTTTATAATTGATATGTAAACTGATTGTAACGACCAACACATCAAAGACATAGTTGACCTTGGGAGTCATAGTATTATGCTCATAGTGTTATATGTCCAGTCATAATATTATGACCAGTCAGTCATAACAGTATGAGTCATTGTCTATGAGTCAAATTATAACAATATGAGTCAAAATGGCCGATCATAGTATTATGACCGTAAGGCAGTCATAATGCTATAACTGTCCGGTCATAATATTATGACTGAAATGACCCATAGTATTATGACTGGCACACTATGACTGCATTATGACCGGCCATTACACAGTGTTATGACTGGCCATTTCTAATGACTCGTTGATGACTGGGAGTAATTGCATGTTGATTAATAGTTATAGTGTTTGAAATTATTTAGGAATTGATGCTGGATTGAACGTCTTCGTCAAGTACAATGGATATTGGGACCGTGCTTCGAGATACGTCGGTTGTCAAATGAAGGGGATATTGGCCTCCACCAACACAACCTATATTGGTCTTATAGATTTGGTGAGAAATGTGCTTGGGATTCGGCCACAAGGAAAAAGTTTATCCTTAAGATATGTTGTTGAAGATGGGGAAGCTCCTGTGAAGATATCGTCCGACTATGATGTCACATTCTATCAACAGCATCTATTCCTCGAAAGCCTTTCTTTTTTTCTAAGATGACAAAAAATGGTAAAAAAATAATAAATACAAAAAAAAACAAGAAAAGCAAGCAAAGTTGTTAACCATAGTACTATGACCGATGGTCATAATTCTATGACCGCCCATCATGCATGTCATGACCCTCCTTAGAGGCCGTCACTGTAGCTGAATTTAACTTGTACTTACTGGGATTTCTTAAAATTTACAGAACATTTTTTGTTTTAAATGCTACTTAGAATGCTGCAGCATTTTTTATTTTAAATGTTGTAGGAATGTTGTAGCATTCTTTTTTAAATGCTTTAGGAATACTATAGTAATCCTTTTAAAATGCTATAGGAATGTTGTGGCATTCTTTTTAAAAGGCTTTAGGAATGTTGTAGTATTCTTTTAAAATGTTATAGGAATGATGTAGCATTCTATCTTTCTTTTCTTTTTAAACTTACTATAACGACATACATTCTGGTAGTTTACACAAACTTAGCATTATACTACAAACTTCTAAAAATACAAGTTTATAGACATACTTATCAAAATCTTTTAAAACTTTAACTACTGCGGAAAGTGACTGCGTGAGCGGTATCCATTCCCATCTCCACCATTCATCCGTCGCTCTCCATTGCCCTTCAAGAATTGCTGATAGGTTTCTTACCTACAGCATGAACATATCTGATTGAGCTTTCGCTCAGCAAATAGGAATTATCTCTCGCAAAATAACTATAAGAACACATGAATAGATATGCATGAGCTGATTATGCTAAATTATGATGTCTTATCATAGTCTTATTATCTTATCTTATCTTATATTTCTTACTGATGGGCCTGAGTGCTCGTACCACTTGCGCGCAATCATCAGAACGTAAGGGTTTGTAAGGTCCCCAACGACACTGTGATTTAAATTGAACTGAATGCCTCCCTTGCGGAGGACCTTTTTTTGTTCCTTTATCTCCCTTGCGGAGTCTGATTATCTCCCTTGCGGAGGCTGGTATGGCACTCAACTGAGTTTCTTCTTATAAGTTCCTCTTGACTTATTAAGGTGTATGCAATATGACATAGCATAGCATACTATAACATGGAGTGTACTCAAACACATATAATTCATGTGCACTGCTTAAGTGTATGCAGTATGATCTAGCATAGTAGACATAACATTAAATTAACTCAAACACATATAATTCATGTGCACTGCTTATGTGTATGCAGCATGACATAGCATCGCATACAATACTTAAAGCATAAACATGCATATATAACATGTGTAACTTTTTCTTTAAAATCTATTCATTCTGTAGGCGAGATTCCTACTTACCTAATTTACAGAGCTGGAATCCACTTTTTACCAAACAACCTATTCTCTTACTTGCTTACTTCTAAAAATGAACACCCACTGAGAGTGTGAGATTATCTGTCGTTTGTTATTCTATTTTAGCAGCATATGAAGGAAATCTAGCCCTTTCCTTAAGGCATGTATTCCTTTTCTTTACTGAAGGATAATTTACTATAAGAATCAATTTATTAAATCCTCCAAATCTTATTTTCCTCATAATCAATTAACCAATCTAGTAGCTTATTCTCTATAATTTACCTCATTGGACTTATTATGATATTAAGGCCCAATTCGGCCTAGAACTTATTCACGGCATTCTAACTCTTAGGCCGTTAAAATTTAAACTCAAATGGGGTCTCTTGAATTAAATGCGGGCGTTGGACCCACATCCAATCTTTGAAATTCTAAGGGCCTATCGTATTGGGCTCATAGGTGCCCGTCGGGATGATTTGCTCGATAAACTACTAAGCTCTTTTAAAGAAATCATTTTTTTTCTTGAAAACTTTCTTTACAAATTCTTCCGTTAAAACAAGGTTTAACACCATAGTATTTTACTGAAATCAAATCTCGGGTTCTTTGATAACTTTTTATTAAAACCAACACTGTGTTAGTTTTGTTTTAGTTAAAACTGTGCAGTTTCTGAAATCTGTATTTTACTACATCTTAGGTTCGGATTTTGAAAATCTGTTCTTCACGAAAATTCTTCGTCTCATCAAGATCTAAAATTGTCATTTTTAGAGAAAACTGAAATTCAGCCTCTAAAGGCCTTGTTTGGCTAAAAACAGCGGCTGCAGTCTTTTTCCCGAAACTGTGTTGGACAGCATGTCCCGTTTTTGTAAAATGGCATAAAACTTGCATTTAGAGTTAAACATGAGTTTTGTCACAATCACAGAAAAACATTCAAAATATCGAGAACAATAAGTTCAAACTTTGAAATACTGAAAAATCTCGCTCTAGAGTCCTCATTTCACATTCAAAGTAACCGGAAAATTTTTCCTCCAACCCAATATAAGCAACTTAAACCAAACATAAGCATACCACATAATACTAATCCAACTAACCTCAAAATACACAAAACTAACTTAAAACTCACACACCCTTATTACAACTTATCTCTTCAAGACCCACAAATTATATCCTTGTTTTCCAACTTAATTTTTAGTAGGAAAATATAGGAGAATGGTTTAGAATTTATACCCTTGAAGACAATCCTTGGTTAGGCTCCTCCTAGAATACTTGATCATCCTCTTCTTCCTCTAGGGTTTGTTAATGGCTTGGAACTAGAAGAGTATAAAAAAATTTGAGAAGAATATTTGTACATCCCAAACTTTACTAAAACATAAGAAATAGAGGGTTTAAATTATAAACCCTTGGAGAAATGCTTGACTAGACTCCTCCTAGAACCCTTTGATCATCTTCTTCTTCTTCTATTGTTTGCTAGTGGCTTAAGGTTAGGAGAGTGAGAGAAAATTTTGAGATGAGATGTGTGGAGTGTGGCCGGTTTTGGTGTGTGGAAAAAAGAGAGGAAATGTGCAAAAATGGCTAACCTAATGCTTGCACTAATGGTCCAACTTAATTAATCAAAACTTTGCTTAGAATACCTTAAGCTTGGCCAGTTTGGATGCTTCAAGGGAGAAGTGAGGTAAGCTTTCTTGTCAAATAGTTGATTTGACTCATATTATCATCTCTTCAACCACTACCATCACATCACTTCTCATCATGACATCTTCTAGCACACTCAAGTAACCAAAACTTTTGCTAAAACCTCCTAACATGGCCGGCCAAGATGAGAGAAAAGAGTGAAAAATGTCATGATTTCTCTTCACCTTCCACCATCAAATCACATATGTCATGATTTCCCTTCACCTTCCACCATCAAATCACATCTCATCCAACCAAATGTTAACCTACCCCTTGTACTTTTATCTCATCTCTTAAGTTTCCCTTAAAACAGATAAAAATCATACTGACTGTAAGGAAATACTTAGCCGACAGGAAATTCTAGTTTCTGACGGTTCCTTTTCTACTGCTTATTTACAGTTCAATATTAATCCCTGACTACTTCGATATCACATTAAAGTCTTACTCGCGAAATATTTTGAACTGTTTCAAGTCTTGAAATTTATTCTAGACTAAACAAATTCTAAACTTAAATTTCTGCATTATATCCCGGGAATGACATTGTTTCTGACGGTGTCAACTCCTGAGCTCACATTGTACCCTTCTACTATAGGTATTTGTCTTGTGACTTTAACCTAGTTATCTGACAATTAAGGATTTTCTCTTCTTTTAAAATGTCAGAGCATTTTTTTATACGCTGCTAACATCATACCGTGCTTGGAGATTCTTGGAATTAAGATTCTCAAACTACATATGCACTGAAAATTCTTCATCCTTAAAGTACGGTGAGAATTTATCGATCGAATTTACTTGATCGTAAAACATGAACTTAGCATGAAATCTACTACAGAATTTAGGAATACAGATGTTAATTCCATAAATCCTTCAGTTAGAAAATATAACATAGTATTTTCTAGGAAAATCCTTGGCTTAAATACATAAATTGTATTATTTAAGGTCTGAGATTTTCTCAGTCATTACAATACAGGCGCGCTCATAGTGTTATGACTGATGGTCGGTCATAAGATAGTCACATAGTGCGGTCACAGTACTATGACCGACGGTCATAATGCTATGACCATAGGCTCATCAGTCAGGCAGTCACACTATGAGCCTGCCTGCCTGATGGTCTGTCATAGAATTATGACCATCGGTCATAGTACTATGACCGCACGTTGTGTCTGTTTTATGACCTGTCATAATACAATTACTAATCGGTCATAATAACATGACCGGCCATCAGGCAAAGTCACAGACCAAATAAGGCGCACAATGACAATAAAAAATTTCAAATAATTGACCTTATCTACTTTTATCTCCTCCTCTAAAGCCTTTCTTTTCTTTTAAGATGACAAAAAAAATGGTAAAAGAAAACAAAATAAATTCCTAAGAAAAAAATTAAATAAACAAGAAAAGCCAACAAAGTTCTCACTGCGTGGGTGCTCGCTATTGTGGGTTCTCGCTGTCGTGAGCTCGTCGGTGCTCAAGGTGGTAGACGGTGGTGGTCATTGGGTTTCTTGGCCTCTGTGCACACCCGCGTTCGTTCTCCTCCTCTCTTTCTACTTTGAATATTTGAATTATAATAGGCTTCATAATATATATTCAAGGCTTTAAAACTGAAATGGGGCACAATTGTCATTTTAACTCGAGCAAAAATGGCACGGTCCCACTTTTGTTGACATGGCAATGATAATTGTGAAAGTATACAAAAGTGGTGCTAAAATTAATAATCATTTATTTAGGAGTGTTATTATTGAAATTAACCCAATATATTATCACCATATGTTATAAAATATATATATATATATATATGATAATCTAATAATAGTTTATGCACACGTGATTATTTCCTACTTCTATATTTCTATTTTTCTTTTCTTTTCTTTTCTTTTTTTTAAGAACTGCACGATTCAATGTGCACCATATACAACGCTGATAATACGCCCTTCCCTCTAATTGGTTCTTGAATTTAGCTTTATCAGACCAGGTCATGACAAATTAATAGGCCGTTTGGTTGGTGAATTCATGCTATGATTTAAATCATGGTTCGTGGTTCACTACAGTATTTTCTCTTATAAAAAAGAAACGTAAATCGAGAATGATTCTGAATCATGATTCTAAATCTATGAACCCAACGTCCACAAAGTGCAAAGAGTTGACCCAGAGCAAGAATAGGTTCTAGGCCAACAATACAACACGTTTCAAGCCCCACCTGACTCGTCTCTGTGCAATTCGGGATGCGGATAATATTTGTACTTTTTTATAAAATATTTTATGTACTCAAATTATTACACGATTTGATATTCCTAATGCCGCGTAAATATTCAGTATGTTATATTTTTTATACACATGTGAAAAACCAAATATTAACTACAAAAGAAAATGTTTAGACAATCACATATTTAAGAAAAGTTATTTAAATAAGTAGGGGCTGTGACGACCCTTTTAGGAGGCCACCATTGTAGCTGAAATTTACTTGTACTTATTGGGCTTTCTTAAAATTTGCGGAATATTTTTTTCTCTTTAATATAAGAATGAATCATTTCATAATTCGTAACAAAAATTCAAAAGAATGAATCACTAAATTTCTTAAAACTTTACTTAATTTTAATTAAGATAAAACCTTCTAGAAATATGCTTTAAACGGAGCAACGTTTGAACACTTGTTTCAAATACTCTTTAAAAGCCTTTCTAAAACTAGCTCATTCAATCGGCCATCTAACTTGACTTTAAAATGGATTTCGTGAGAAATCTTAAATTCAAGTACATCTTGAAAGTCCTTTTAAAATCAATCGTCACGTTTAAAATTCGTTTACTTGTTGCATGCACTGTTGCAACGTTATAAAACTTTAAATACTCAAGACTAGGGTTGTTAGCTACAACCTCAATTTTCTTAACATACATATGTACGTATACTTTTTAAACATACATGCTTGAAATCTTTGAATCATATAGACATATACATGATTTTATCTTAAACTTACTGCGGAAGATAACTGCGTGAGCAGTATCCATTTTCATCTCGACCATTCGTCAGCCGCTCGCCATTGCCTTTTAAGAATTGCTGATAGGTTTCTTACCTACAGCATTAACATATCTGATTGAGCTTTCACTCAGCAAGTAGGAACTATCTCATGTAAAATAACTGTAAGTACACATGAATAAATATGCATGAGCTGATTATGCTTAACTATGATGTCTTATCATAGTCTAATTATCTTATCTTATCTTATCTTTCTTACTGATGGGCCCGAGTGCTCGTACCACTTACGCGCAATCATCGGGACATGAGGGTTTGCAAGGTCCCCCATGATCCGTGATTATAACTAAACTGAATGCTTCCCTCTCAGAGGACATTAGTATATTTTTTTTCCTCTCCCTTGGGAGCCTGAGTTACCTCCCTCTCAGAGGCTAGTACGGCACTCAACTGAGATTATTCTTATAAGTTCCTCTTGACTTATTAAGGTGTATGCAGTATGACATGACATCACATACAATACTTAAAGCATAACATGGATATATAACATGTGTAACTTTTTCTTTAAAATCTATTCATGCTGTAGACGAGATTCCTACTTACCTGATTTACAGAGCTGGAATCCACTTTTCGCCAAACAGCCTATTCGCCTACTTGCTTACTTCTGAGAATGAACACCCATTGAGAGTGTGAGATTATCTGTCGTTTACTATTTTATTTTAGCAGCTTATGAAGGAAATATAGCCCTTTACTTTAGGCATGTATTCCTTTCCTTTACTAAAGGATAATTTACTATAAGGATCAATTTATTAAATTCTCAAAATCTTATTTTCCTTAATTGCCATTATAAATTTGTGCTAAATTGATAATTCATTAATTATTTTATCCTTATAATAAGTCTAGTAATTTAGTTAACTAATTTTGGTAATTAATTAACCCCCTTATTCATATACTAAGTCTACATAAGTTAGTTAATTAATCTTAGTAATTAATTAACTTCCTTAACCATGTTCTAAGTCTTAGATAATTTAATTAATTAGTTTAATAATTAATTAAATTATCATCCATAATACACTTTTAATAAACTTTACTTTACCTCACTTGACGGGCTCATAATAGTGTTGAGGTCCGTATTTAACGTCGTAAAATTAAGGGTCTAGCGTATCATTTTTTTTACGATTTTCGCTTACCCGCTTATTTGAAAATCATTAAGTTTTATTGGAAAACTATATACAACGTTTAACATAAACATAAACATAATTCGCGAATCTCATAATTAACGTATTTCGTGAAAATCATATGCCTTATACAACTATCTTAATTAAACGGTAAGCAAGGTTTCTACTTGCCTGGATTCCGAGCTAAGCGGTTCTGATAGTATCTCGCTTCTCGTATCCTCCTGCGTATTCCTCAAAATTAATTCTGGGAAAAGCTGCAAGCACTATGAATGATCCTTGAGGAACATCGTAGCTTTAATCACTCGATTCTGATCTTCACTTGTTTAGTCTGAACTACCTCAATCCGCGTACAACCAGTACCAGACCATTCTTATCAGAATTGAATTTGGTTGAACAGACGTCACCATTTTGTTCGGCACGTCGAAACGAGTCGGGATATGGTCTCGGATCATCAAACGGATTTTGATAGCCTGAGAAATGGCACCTCGCCGGAATACGGCAGTGTACGGCGGCAGAGGCTCCCGGAGAGTTTTTCCGCGGCGGACTTGGGTCCTACCCCCCTTAACTTGACCCTTCTGAGTCCATTGGTGTAGTCAATTTCACACCATTCGGCATGTAACAGTACCTATCGGGACCGACAACGTCAGTAAAATTTGGCGACTCAAATCTCACAATTTTGGTCACCAAATCTTAAAATTGGTTGAGGGGTTTTCTAACCCGCTTCCTTCTAAGTGTTGTGCCACCAAAGTTACTACAATCCAACAGTTAGATCATCAGAACCACCTCTTCCTCCACGGATGACAGTAGTGGCTCCGTTTTCTGGCCAAACTTCGACGGTGACGGTGGCTGCTGGCCGGGATCTACTGGGCGTCCACTTCTGAGTCGATTGGTGGGGGCGGTGACATCCACGAAGGCCTGGAGAGACAGAAACGACGGCGGCAGCGGTGATTCTGGCCACCATGGATGGCGGTGCTCTGGCTAGAATCAAGCTGTGAAAATGGATGGGTTTTCTTTATTTTGTTACACTGAGTCCATAGGGACTTAAATCATCTCAATCAGAGGTCGGATGGCGAAGATATCATGACGGAAAGAAATGGGTATTTTCGGAACTTCCGCCGGCGATTGCGGCTAATTCTGGCGGAGTTGGAGGTCGTGCCGCATGTCGTTGAACTCAGCTCGTTGAGATCTTTCTATTGACACCGGCGGTGTCAAAAACGGAGGTCAGAATCTCAACTTGAGTATTTGGCCATTGATGGTTTTGTGAGAGAACGTGAGAAAAGAGAGAGAAAGTGAGCGGGAATAAGAGAGAGAAAGTGAGAATACCCTAATAATTTCACTATATAAAGTGTCTGATTAAAGTAAGATTACGTGCTTGATCTTATCCTCAAATATTTCCTCTAAACAGATTAAATTTATACTGATTAGAGGTAATTAATTTAGCTCACGTAATTTAATCTACTACTTACAGTCCAACATTAATTTCTAAATAATTCAATATTATTTTATATTCTTACTCGCGTAATATTTTGAACTGTTTCAAGTCTTGAAATTAATTCTAGACTGAACAAATTTTAAATTTAACTATTCTGCATTATATTCCAGGAATGACATTGTTTATGACGTTGTCAACTCCCGAACTCACATTGTAGCTTTCTACTATGGGTATTTATCTTGTGACTTTAACCAAGTTGTCTGGCAAATAAGGATTTTCTCTTCTTTTAAAATGTCAGTGCATTTTTTTATACGCTGCTAACATCGTACTGTGCTTGGAGATTCTTGAAATTAAGATTCTCAAACTATACTTGTACTAAAAATTATTCCGCCTTAAAGTACGGTGAGAATTTTATCGATCAAATTTACTTGATCGAAAACATGAACTTAACATGAAATCTGCTACAGAATTTAGGAATACAGATATTAATTCCATAAATCCTTCAGTCACAAATATAACATAATATTTTCTAGGAAAATCCTTGGCTTAAATACATAAATTGTATTATTTAAGGTCTGGAATTTTCTCAGTCATTACAATCTACCCCCCCCCTAAGAAATTTTAGTCCTAAAAATTAGAACAACTCGGGGTCGCTTTTCCTCGTATTCTCTTCGCGTTCTCAAGTAACTTCCTCAATATTATGATTTCACTACAAGACTTTAACCCGAGGAATTACTTTATTCCTTAAGGTTTTCTCCTCGCGAGCTAGGATCTGGACTGCGTGCACTTCGACAGGTTCCTAGTGCAATACATGCGATGGATCTGTTGTATACTTCTTCAACATCAATACATGAAAGATGTTGTGTACATAATCCAATTCTGGCGACAATGCTAGTCTATAGGCGACCTTACTAATCCTTTCAAGTATCTTAAACGGTCCGATGTATCTTGGGTTGAGTTTCCCTCTTTTACGGAATCTTATTACTCCTTTCATCGGTGCCACCTTCAGGAAAACTAAGTTTCCTACCTGAAACTCTATAGGTTTGCGGCGTTTATCCGCATAGCTCTTCTGGCGACTGTGAGCTGTGTCAAACCTCTTTGTGATAAGTCTCACATCCTCTGTGGTTCTCCTGTTAAAGTCTACTATTTCTAGATGCTTCACCCCAGGTTCATACTATTGAATTGGGGACCTGCATTTTCTTCTGTATAGAGCTTCGGAAGGTGTCATTCCTATTGACGTGTGATAGCCGTTGTTATATGAAAGCTCTATCAAAGGCAACTTCCTATCCCAGTTCCCCTTGAAATTCAAGACACGTGCTCTCAGCATATCTTCTAAGGTCTGAATGGTCCTCTCAGATTAGCCATCTGTCAGCGGTGGAAAGCTGTATTAAACTTTAACTTGACCCCATTGTGTCATGTACACTCGTGAAAAGGTTGTCTCTCAATAGAATAACTGAGTTTGATCAGTAAAAAGTGTGCAGATCTAGCCGATCGATCTAACGATTATCCAAATCATGTCATTACTATCAGATATTCTAGGTAACCCTACTACGAAATCTGCCGTGATTTGATCACACTTCTATTCTAGAATGTAGATCTTCTGCAGTGTTCCTGCTGGATGTTGTTGTTTTACTTCAACTTCCTATCAATCAAGGCAATTCAATGTGAATTCAGCAACATCCTTCTTCTGTTAGGGTAACTAGTGGTTTGGATAAGATAGTTTGTCTCCAAGATGGCTGATCACTCTTCTTAATCTCGATTGCCATTTGAATCTTCAGCTGAATTAATCTTTAGGATTAGTCAATCCATTGCCTAGTATGAGTCATGATTGATCTCGAAACTATTTTTTAACTTGACATCGACTTAGACTATGCATTTCTATCCTTGATTCGGCATAGACTCCATTATCAGATCTATCTAATCTTGGTCATGGGTCATCATAGTAGTCTTTTGATACAACTGTCGTGAAAACTCTCTAATTCCGAGTGTGGTGTACTACTTTCATATAATTTGGATTAAAATGTTCATCCTTATGGTTTCTGAGGGTACTGTGTAGTACAAATTGTAATACTACACATTGAATCATTAGATATTCCATAATTCTATAATTCTACACTCAAAATACTGCTGAGATCTTAAAATATTCTTGGTTATTACTAATCGAGTGCTCACTTATTGGTTCGTCAATTTGTCCGAACCGTTAAGAATGTGATGACTTATCTGAAGTCAAACAGATTACTTGAAACTTTGCACTCTCATAGCCAATATTCTCAGTCACTATCTGACATGGTGTACCTTTAAGTCATTCCTTTTATGTCTCACGGTACTCTTAAACATACTCATATATATATATATTATTAGGCTTTTCATAGTATATCTTGTCGTACTGAGATTTTACACGTCATTCTAATATGAGCACATGTACTTAAAGGTTTTAAACTTGTAGAACGCACGACTTCTTTATGTAAGAATCTGTGAATAAGTATACTTATTTATCTACTAATTCTCCTCGACATTACAATTCACTAAACTTATAAAAATTTTATCTTTAAAATTAGAATGAAGTCGAGGTTTGTAATGTTTTTTCGTTCTTTCCTGAGGATCTTACTAAGATTATTGACCTTACTTTCTATGAGGTCTTTTTCCTACTAATCCATGATCTCAACTTGCTCCCTACTCTTAAACCCTCCATTTCCTTATCTGGATCGTGATTTGTTATATGGAATGACTCAAGAATCTATCATCTTAATATTTTCTTAATGAGTTCCCATTATCCAAATCATTATCATTAGCCATAGTAGTAACTATAGCTTATTTATATACTTGTTCTAATACTTTGGGGGATCCTTCTTACCTTGATTAACATATTTTATTTTTCTTCTGGGTACTCCGCCCTTCTCTTGGAGTATGAATGGAGAAAGATCAGTCTTACTGTCCACACTTATAGGAGCCCTCTACTTTGTTATAATAGTTTTCCCCATTGATTATGGACTATCCTCACTTCTACTTTGTTAGTCATAATCATTAAGATATATTTATATTTATACTTAAGTTGGAGCTTCACCTTTCCTCTAACAGACAGTTCACGTGTCGCACTAACTCAAAGGTACCTTGAATCCCTTATCACATGTAAAAACTGTATTGTAATACTTTCTTATTCTAACTTATTGTAGAATCCGTGACCGAACATCGTATCATATCACGATTGTTTGGACATTTTCCCTGTCTGGACCTTATTTCATAGAGTAACAAGATCCTTCTAAGTCCAAATTTCGTACAACTGATTGTAACACATACTTCCACAAGATAAGGTTGTGTTGTTTCCTGAGTCTGTAAATGACTACTTGAAATTTACAGACCTTATATTTGTCTTATAATCATCATACTTAATAAATGGTTTCCTCGCATACTTAATTCCTTAAGGAATACATGTATTGACCTCATCTGGCATAACTTATCTTCTTGCTGGAGCTCTAACTATTTATGTTTCTATCACAAAACATTCATAACTCTCCTCTAATTCTTTGAAGGATAGTTATTGCTTACACAACCAGGTACATCATCTTTTTCTTTGGAGTTACTAATGTATCATTTAACGATATGACACTCACTCAATTGTTATGTCTTAGGCTTTATGAGTCTTTCTATGGGCTAACCTTTTCATTCTTATTTGGTGTCGAGTTTAAACTACTCTCAAAAGTATGAACTCATTCAAGGAGATACCATCTTTATACTCTAGCATTCTTCCTTCTAATTTACTCTTTATATAATCAAGCTCCTAAGCTCATTTTATCTCGTGTTTACTTTCCTCAAATAACCATTATCTTAAACTTATGATTCTGGACAAATTCTAATAATTTCTCCTTAAAATAGGTATATTTTGAAGTATTACTTTCTGTTAATATCTTTGTTCTTAGGTAGGATCATCCGGATCCATGTACCTCTCAAAGCATAAATCATAGTCTCAATGATTATACACTCATCATTCTTAATCTAATCCTCAACCTCTAAACTCAATAAGGTCATCCTCCCGGTGTAAGAATAATTACACAAAAAAATTCTTCCCTTTTCTTTATATTCCTAGATTGATAATAGCGTTCCCCTATTTATTATCGGGGCGGGGTATATATAAAACAAAATTCTTAAACTAGTGTTACGTTTGATACCCCAATATCTTACCTTTAACTTACTTATCATACTAACTAAGCTGTTAGTCCAAACTGTTCCTTTGCTTATTGATTAACGCCCAAAAGTGATGTTCACAAGCGGTCAATTGTAGCACAGAAGGGCGATCGTATCTATAGAGAGATAACAAAATAACAAGAATGATTAACAGAATAAAAGCGATAGAGAAAAGTGAATTAAAGAAAAATGAGAGTTTTTGAGATTTTTGTTACAAATAAAATAAAAAAGGAGAAATTCTGTAAGAAGAAAATGGTAAGGTGTCGAGAATCCCTAATGCTTCGTTCACCAATTCAAGTTTTGATTCACAAAATAAAATAATCGAATAAATTAAATCTTTATGTTGGCTCAGAAAATATTATTATTACAAGTTATCTAAAATCGACAATATATCAATTTGACAATATTGCAGTAAAAGACAATTTGTAAAATAATTAGAATGACAAAACAATGCGTGACATAATTACATAAGAAAAGCATGACTGAACTTATATAAAAATTAGCACACAATATTTTAAAAAGTAATAGAAAAATAGATGAGATTTAATTTATTCAGATGTTGAAGTTTACAGAACAAGGAATCAAAACCCCGAATTGGGTCACTCAATAGAAATTCACCTCTAACCTCACCAAGAAAACTCTAGCCTATCTTGCAAAACATTCTCACAAGTTCTAGAGAGAAACTATGAGACTGACAGCAAGACGACAGAAAACTGAATATTAAAAGCTTACAAAAGCCTTAGGCTGACCCCTCTATTTATAGTGTTCAGAGGTTGCCTATCAAATAAGGAAATAAATAGTAAAACTAGAAAATTACAAAAGAAAAGGAAACAAAATAAAATTACACATAAATTAGGAGAAATCATATATTTGATTTGGGGAAGAAATCTGGTAATTTGCTCTGATTTTTGGGGAAGAAATTCGGATTCATCTCAAAGGGAACACGTGTCCAAGCTTGATTGGAGGAAAAGAATAAGGCTGCCACGTGTCATGCGTGGAGTGGAAGAAGGGAGCTGGCGGTTGGAGACAACTGGGACCCGGTTGACAGCTGGCGCGGTTTCACTGGAATCTCAGGCTGGCAACGCAGACGCGGGACCCAGGCGGATTAAGCCTTGGACGTGCGCTAACGTTTGCGTGGAAGTTACGCGCGCACTGAGAGGAGGCGTGCTGGTGACACGCACGAGGAAAAGTCGGGAAGAGAGGAAGGGTTGGGGCCTATGCGGAGGGAAAAGACAGTGGCTCGGCTTGGCTCGGCTAACGCGGCTCTCCCTCTGGCTCGCTTGGCTCAGCTGAAAGGCTTAAAAATATGGCTTTCATGGCTTCTTCTTGTGTAGCTTTTTTCACTGCTTTCATTAATAAATAATTAAGCAAAAACTAGACAAATTCCAATTAAAAATATTATGAATAAAAATAATAGAATTGTTTAATTAAAGCTTAAATATTTTAATATTATATAAATCAAAAACAGTATTTAGAGTGTATTTTTATGCACTAATCACTTATACAAGAGATCCTCTCCTCTTTTTTTTTTTTTTTTTGCTCCTTAAAAGGATTACATTTCATATCCTCCATTAAGAGTTTGTTTTATAATTTCCTGACTTCAGTCCTCAAAGTTTCAATTATAAGTCCTAATAAATCTATTTTAAATTGACGTCACAACCAAATTCTTCTTAATAGATAAACATTATCCTTAATTGGTTTGCTCCATTCGTGTTGTAATTTTCTTCTTACAACGCATCTTGATTGGCATGGAAATCTTACTATTTCTATTTCTTTGCTTCATAATATCTAATAATGATTCACACTTCAATCCTGAGGTATCTCATCTTTCTTAAGCTATAATCTCATTTATCAAGAGATTTCACCTACCCAAATTAATCTCCTTGAGTAGATACGTAAATAAGCACATTTATTACTTTATTTAAAATTTACTATTCACGAGAATTACTAAATCACCACAAGTTGGGTTCTATGCATATTGATGACTGGGTAAACTGTGTCATAAGAAAAGTTTAGCCCTTCTATTAGAGAATTTTATACTATTCTTTTCTTCCTCTAACTACTTAATTCCGATCACATTCTCTATTCGTGGTCGCCCTAGTATCGTGTCAACTTAGCACATCTAATCCATGATTTTCTAACGGATAAGTTTATGACAGTGTATTGTCATACTTTAATTGCCTACTATCTTATGTCATCACTTATTTTCGTCTAATCGATACTTTCACCGCAAAGGCAACTTTTACCTTTATCATATTTACCTAATGCAATCTTAATTCTTTTAGCGAATTTTAAACAAATCCATAATTGTATTCTTCAATCACAAATATGGTGAGAATATCTCCTCTTGAGGTTATTGTAGAGGGATTGGTTTGGTTAGAAACTAACTAGAACAACCTCCCTCAATATGTCCATGACCTTCGGTGATATTTTCTTATCACTTAAACTACTAATTACATCTAAACTCATTGCATTAGTTATTATACTTATATCCAAATGAGATTCTCAACATCTCGAATCTCTTTTGCATTTGTCTTAACTTATAGTCTTTGTGAGTTACTTATCAACCCATTCATACACATAGATACTTTCTATGAGATTGCTAAACATTTTAAGGCTAGCAATCATTGTGTGTTATATCTTAAGTAGGTCGCTTAACATCTACCATAAGCTGGTATTGCTTAATGTTAAAGCTCTATTTCCTATATCGTATCTTGATACACATATATAGTAGTCGAACGTGGCCCACATCTAACTTGGTGGTGTTACATCGTTCATCTTCTTATTAGCGTCACCTTTATGCTACATATTCAGATCCTCTTTACGAATCCATGTTGAAAAGCCGCTGCTAGCAATGCAGTCATACAGGCTTCCTCAAAGGGAGTCTCGGTGGTAGTCTCTTTTCAACTGCTATACGTGGCTCCAATACCTTGCTTGGCTTCATAATCCAGCAACGATCATTACAGGAGTCACCTCACATGATTGCACTTCTCTAGATAACGTCTTGTCAGCCCAAGGAGTTACAACACAATAAAACATTAGGGTAGTTAGACTCGAATGCTCCTTGATGGAATGATCTTAATCGTGCCACCATATTAACCTTAGGTTGCTCGTTAAATAAGCATCCGCGTCTATTAACTACTATAATCTAATTAGCATAAACAGACTTTAACTTACTTAGGTTATGGCGAAGCAGACACATGATGACGTGGAGTAGGATGGCAGGATACCGACTCTGATACCAACTGTGACGACCCTCTTAGGAGGCCGCCACTGTAGCTGAAATTTACTTGTACTTATTGGGCTTTCTTAAAATTTACGGAACATTTTTTTTCTCTTTAATATAAGAATGAATAATTTCATTATTCGTAACAAAAATTTCAAAAGAATGAATCACTAAATTTCTTAAAACTTTTCTAAATTTTAATTAAGATAAAACCTTCCAGAAATATCCTTTAAACGGAGCAGCATTGGAGCTCTTGTTTCAAATACTCTTTAAAAGCCTTTCTAAAACTAGCTCATTCAATCGGCCATCTAACTTGACTTTAAAATGGATTTCGTGAGAAATCTTAAATTCAAGTACATCTTTAAAGTCCTTTTAAAATCAATCGTCACGTTTAAAATTTGTTTACTTGTTGCATGCACTGTTGCAACGTTATAAAACTTTAAATACTCAAGACTAGGGTTGTTAGTTACAACCTCGATTTTCTTAACATACATATGTACGTATACTTTTTAAACATACGTGCTTGAAATCTTTGAATCATATAGACATATACATGATTTTTTCTTAAACTTACTGCAGAAGATAACTGCGTGAGCGGTATCCATTCCCAGCTCGACCATTCGTCAGCCGCTCGCCATCGCCCTTCAAGAATTGCTTATAGGTTTCTTACCTACAGCATGAACATATCTGATTGAGCTTTCACTCAGCAAGTAGGAACTATCTCTCACAAAATAACTGTAAGTACACATGAATAAATATGCATGAGCTGATTATGCTTAATTATGATGTCTTATCATAGTCTTATTATCTTATCTTATCTTATCTTTCTTACTGATGGGCCCGAGTGCTAGTACCACTTGCGCGCAATCATCGGGACGTGAGAGTTTGTAAGGTTCCCCATGACCTGTGATTATAACTAAACTGAATGCCTCCCTCTCAGAGGACATTAGTATATTTTTTTTTCTTCTCCCTTGGGAGCCTGAGTCACCTCCCTCTCAGAGGCTGGTACGGCACTCAACTGAGATTATTCTTATAAGTTTCTCTTGACTTATTAAGGTGTATGCAGTATGACATGACATCACATACAATACTTAAAGCATAACATGGATATATAACATGTGTAACTTTTTCTTTAAAATCTATTCATGCAGTAGACGAGATTCCTACTTACCTAATTTACAGAGCTGGAATCCACTTTTCACCAAACAGCCTATTCTCGTACTTGCTTACTTCTGAGAATGAACACCCATTGAGAGTGTGAGATTATCTGTCATTTGCTATTCTATTTTAGCAGCTTATGAAGGAAATCTAGCCCTTTACTTAAGGCATGTATTCCTTTCCTTTACTGAAGGATAATTTACTATAATGATCAATTTATTAAATCCTCAAAATCTTATTTTCCTTAATTGCCATTATAAATTTGTGCTAAATTGATAATTCATTAATTATCTTATCCTTATAATAAGTCTAATAATTTAGTTAACTAATTTTGGTAATTAATTAACCCCCTTATTCATATACTAAGTCTACATAAGTTAGTTAATTAATCTTAGTAATTAATTAACTTTCTTAACCATGTTCTAAGTCTTAGATAATTTAATTAATTAGTTTAATAATTAATTAAATTATCATCCATAATACACCTTTAATAAACTTTACTTTACCTCACTTGACGGGCTCATAAGAGTGTTGAGGTCCGTATTTAACGTCGTAAAATTAAGGGTCTAGCGTATCATTTTTTTTACGATTTTTGCTTACCCACTTATTTGAAAACTGTTAAGTTTTATTGGAAAACTATATACGACGTTTAACATAAACATAAACATAATTCGCGAATCTCATA
This sequence comes from Morus notabilis, assembly GCF_000414095.1. Lineage (NCBI taxonomy): Eukaryota > Viridiplantae > Streptophyta > Magnoliopsida > Rosales > Moraceae > Morus > Morus notabilis. The sequence goes on along the minus strand of NW_010364664.1, from coordinate 159,192 downwards.
ATTAACGTATTTCGTGAAAATCATACGCCTTATACGACTATCTTAATTAAACTGTAAGCAAGGTTTGTAGTTGTCTGGATTCCGAGCTAAGCGATTCTGATAATATCTCGCTTGTCGTGTCCTCCTGCGTATTCCTCAAAACTAATTCTGGGAAAAGCTGCAAGCACTATGAATGATCCTTGACAAACATTGTAGCTTTAAACACTCGATTCTGATCTTCACTTGTTTAGTCCAAACCACCTCGATCCGCTTGCAACCAGTACCAGACCATTCTTATCATAATTGAATTTGGTTGAACAGACGTCAACATTTCATTCGACACGTCAAAACGAGTCGGGATATGGTCTCGGATCATCAAACGGATTTCGATAGCCTGAGAAACGATACCTCGCCGGAATACGGCGGTGTACGGCGGCGGAGGCTCCCGGAGAGTTTTTCCGCGGCGGACTTGGGTCCTACCCCCCCTAACTTGAATCTTCTGAGTCCATTGGTGCGGTCAATTTCACACCATTCGGCATGTAACAGTACCTATCGGGACCGGCAACGTCGGTAAAATCTGGCGACTCAAATCTCACAATTCCGGTCATCAATTCTTGAAATTGGTTGAGGGTTTTCTTACCCGCTTCCTTCTAAGTGTTGTGACACCAAAGTTACTATGATCTAGCGGTTAGATCGTCGGAACCACCTCTTCCCTCCACGGACGACGGCAGTGGCTCTGTTTTCCGGTCAAACTGCGACGGCGACGGTGGCTGCTAGTTAGGATCTACTGGGCGTCCGCTTCTGAGTCGATTGGTGGGGGTGGTGACATCCACGACGGCCTGGAGAGAGAGAAACGACAGTGGCAGCGGCGATTCTGGCCACCACGGACGGCGGTGCTCCGGCCAGAATCGAGCTGTGAAAATGGATGGGTTTTCTTCGTTTCGCTGCACTGAGTCCATGGGGACTTAAATCATCTCAATCGGAGGTCGGATGGCGGAGATATCACGACGGAAAGAAATGGGTATTTTCAGAACTTCCGCCGGCGATTGCGGCTGATTCCGGCGGAGATGGAGGTCGTGCCGCATGTCGTTGAACTCAGCTCATTGAGATCTTTCTATTGACAACGGCAGTGTCAAAAACGGAGGTCAAAATCTCAACTTGAGTATTTGGCCATTGATGGTTTTGTGAGAGAACGTGAGAGAAGAGAGAGAGAGTGAGCAGGAATAAGAGAGAGAAAGTGAGAGTACCCTAATAATTTCACTATATAAAGTGTCTGATTAAAGTAAGATTACGTGCTTGATCTTATCCTCAAATATTTTCTCTAAACAGATTAAATTTATACTGATTAGAGGTAATTAATTTAGCTCACATAATTTAATCTACTACTTACAGTCCAACATTAATTTCTGAATAATTCAATATTGTTTTATATTCTTACTCGCGTAATATTTTGAACTGTTTCAAGTCTTGAAATTAATTCTAGACTGAACAAATTCTAAATTTAACTATTATGCATTATATTCTGGGAATGACGTTGTTTATGACGTTGTCAACTCTCGAACTCACATTGTACCCTTCTACTATGGGTATTTATCTTGTGACTTTAACCTAGCTGTCTGGCAATTAAGGATTTTCTTTTCTTTTAAAATGTCAGTGCGTTTTTTTATACGCTGCTAACATCGTACTGTACTTGGAGATTTTTGAAATTAAGATTCTCAAATTATACTTGTACTAAAAATTATTCCGCCTTAAAGTACGGCGAGAATTTTATTGATCGAATTTACTTGATCGAAAACATGAACTTAACATGAAATCTGCTACAGAATTTAGGAATACAGATATTAATTCCATAAATCCTTCAGTCACAAATATAACATAATATTTTCTAGGAAAATCATTGGCTTAAATACATAAATTGTATTATTTAAGGTCTGAAATTTTCTCAGTCATTGCAAGAGCTTACTAAGGCATAGTTGGAAAATAATAATAAAAGCATCGAAATGCATGTTTTAGTCTAAACATGCATTTTATTTGAATACGAATGTGTGCGAAAAAGATTTGAGTAGAGATTTATGCAAAAGAAATTATAGGCTCTGTTTATTTCACTAATTTGAGTTTAGAATTCGAGTTTTATTACAGTAAAAAAACTCTCAAAAATAGTCATATCTAATTATTTTATTATAATAAAAAATTCTCACATAAAATCACATCTGAACTCAAATTAAAAATTTAAATCAACGAATTAAACTGTCCCCATATCAATAGAGATGCCTTTAACAACGGATTTTTTAGCTACAACTCTACGGTTTTTAGCACAACAACAATATTTTAGTGAATTAATTGAACCATTAATTATAATTTTCAGTAATATTATGAAATCATAACTTTATTTAACGGTTTATATGGGTTTACAAATCTCTCTCCAATCATGATCTGTAGTGCCGAAAAGAAGTTTAAAGAGGAGCATTTATGGTGCGACACCTTGATTAGCTCCACCGGTTTGGCACCAAAAGTTTAAGTTGACCACACAATCCGATAGTGAGAGATGAGGGATCATTGTTGATATGGTGCTTCTGTTTGCACTAAATTTATTTTTAGCCAAAGAAAAAAACCAAAAAAAAAAGATCCTATCAGCCATGGTTTTGATAAATTTGCTTGTTGTCGCCGATTTATCTTCCTATGTTGTTTTTTTTTTTTTTTTTTAAAGAAAAAGGAGAATATTATTAAAGAAAAAAATAAAAAACAGAGACTCAATCAAGAGAATAGGTAAAAAGGCAAACCCATAACATCTTTATATACTAAAAAATTAAAAGAATTAGTCTAAGCTGACCACCACATCTTATTTTTATTTATCACACTAAGATTAGCTAATTTGTCAGCACAACAATTAGTCACTCTATATACATGAAAAAACCTACAATCCACCCTTTTAGATAACATAATAGCCTGAATTAATACATTCTACAACTTCTAAAGCACATTTAAAGAGCCAGACTTAAGAAGTAAAATGGCCATAACAATAAGAACAGCATTAATAATAGCCTAAAACTGTGCTTCAAAAGCAAAACACTCTCCAAGAAAAATACTAAAACAGCCGCAAACAAAAACCTCTAAAATTCCTAAAAATTCTCCCACAAGCAGCCCACCAAGAGCACCTCTAGCAGAACCACCCGTATTAACCTTAATCCAACAAAGATTAGGCATCAACCAGCAAATCGGAGTCACTTTTCAGGACCTTGATAAATTTGACTTAAATCTCAACTTTTGAAGAACAAGCTTGTCCTCATAAGAATTAGAAGAAATTCCCATATTAAAGCAACTAGAATACTTCAAAAAGCCAAAAATATAAACCAAAGCATTAAGAAAAGAAACATTATACTCTTCATAACGAACTTTGTTCCTAAAATCCCAAATCACCCAGCAACAAGAAACATAAGCTAGCAACCAGAGATTCTTAATATGCTGACTGAAAGAAGCCGAAAGAACAGAGACCACAAAATCATCAACACCTTTGTCTAGAATAATCATCATCTTAAAGACATCCATGGTCCAATTCCAAAGATATTTTATCAAGGGAACATCTTAAAAAGAGATGAGTAATGGATTCCACCGAACAGCCACAAACACTACAACGCGAAACCATCATAATCCCTCTCTTAATCAAGTTGTCATCAGATGAAAGCTTACCATGAATGAGTCTCCACATCAAAAAAGAGACCTTAGGAGGAATAAAAGAAGCCCAAATCTTTTTACCCCACACAACACCGTGAACGCCATAAGCCTCCTCCGCTGAGCAACCACCACTTCTAGAATTGGACCAGATCAGAGAATTCGTTACTTCCAAAGGAATAACAACCTTTGAAATAAGAGACCAACAAATAGGAAAAGCCACCTTGAAACTATCAGAAATATTCCATTGACCATTAGAATCTGAGACAACTTTCCAAGCTAACTTCCTAAGCAAAGTTAAATTTTTAATACCAAGCCCATCTTCATCCAAAGGCAAACAGACTTTAGACCAAGCAACATTCACCATCTTCCGTTTAGTAACATCTCCAGACCAAATAAAATTCCTAATGTATTTCTCAAGATAGGAAAGAAGATCACGATTGTAAACAGAAAAAGAATGAACAAGCTTACTAATCACCGAACTAAGAATCAACTCAACACGACCAGCATAGGAAAATAAATTTCCTTTCCAATTTGACATTTTAGCCACAATCTTTTCCGCAATCGGCTTAAGAAAATTACTCCGAGGCTTGCCTTTAAAAATGGGAACACCCAGATTAAAGAAAGGCAAAACACCTCTCCTTATAAACAAGAAATTTATAATAGAATCCGCTCTCGACTCCAATTGCTTTCCCGAAAAAAAAACTAATGATTTATCCTCACAAATGCGTTGACCAGAAGCCTTAGCATAATCAGAAAAAAGATGCAAGATTCCCTCAATGATCTTCTACTACCAATACAAAGAGACAAATATATCACCAGCATACTGAATATGGAACCGAGCCTTTCCACACCTGGGAGAAGAAATAGACTACATTTGAAAAAAAAACAGCCGGACAGCCATTAACCAATATCAAAATCCTAGCAGAATCAAGAATCTTCCTTATCCAATCCACAAAAATACTAGAAAAACCAAAACTACTCCAGACTTCTAACTAGAAATCTTTCTTAATATCGATCTTAATGCCCACATTACCACCAAAAATACGCTTATCCAAACAGTTAATATTCTCCTAAATAAAAATAACTGCTTGGGAAATTCGACGACTTTTAAGAAAAGCGTATTGCTTATCTGAAACAATGCGATCAGCAATGGGACCAAGCCTTGTCGCCAAAATCTTCGTAAAAACCTTGAAAACAAAATTAGACAAAGCAATAGGTCGAAACTTAACAACTGAATGTACTTCTTCTGTCTTAGGAATAAGCACCAAAAAGACAGAATTCAAATTAGGAAAAATATAGCCATCATGAAAAAAGGATTGGACAGCTTTAACCACATCTTTTTCCACAATATCCCAGCAAAAATGGAAAAAGGAACCACCAAACCCATCCGGACCTGGAGAACTTGATCCATCCAACCCAAAAATAACATCCTTAACCTCCCTAGAAATAGGAGGCTTAGGTCCGTTCTTTTCGCCGATTTGAGTTTAGAATTCGAGTTTTGCTACAGTAAAAAATTATCAGAAACAGTCACATCTAACTTTTTTACTACAGTAAAAAGCTCTCACACAACATCACATCTCAACTTGAATTAAAAACTCGAATTAGCGAACCGAACGGACCCAGCAAATCATTCTCAGCCAAATTAGGAAAACACGGAGTTACTGTCAGTTATTTTAAAGCATGGAGAGCAAGGGAACTTGTATTGGAGGCGATACATGGGTCTCCGTAAGGCTGAAAATCCGAGTAGCGACACGACGACATGATTCGAAATCCACACGAAGTTAGCGGGTTTAAGTTTATTAAAAATGAGTTTAAGTCATAATCTGGTTAACACGATTAATAAATGGGTTGGATTAAGGTTGACCTCTTAATACGAATTGACACGATTAACTATATGTGTCATCTGTAATTTAATGATATGTGATATAACATTAAAGTTTATATGACATATTAAATACAAATAATGTGAATTTTAATATTTGTAGGTAAAATTCATTTATTTTTCTTAAAAGAAAAGATAAATTGATCAATAAACATGTTTTGACCGTGTTAAAGAAATCATTATTATATGAATTATTTATTTAATATATTAATTTAAACGGGTTATACGGATTGACACGATTAACACGAATAATAAATGGTTCATGTTTGAGTTAATATTTTTGACACGTTTAATAAACAAGTCGTGTTTGAGTTGATATTTTCTTACACAATTAATAAATGGGTTGATACAAACACAACCCACTAACACGAATTACCACCCTTAGGTCTCCGGAGGATTCATACGCTCAGTTACCGTCCTTGTGTCATGCATTGTTACCACAAATCCAGGTAAACCTTTCAAAGCTTTTTAAAACTTTCTTCTTCTATTTTCCTTAGATTATTAATATGTTATACTTTTGCTGTCTGCTTTGGTCAATCAATGATTGACTATGGTTTATCAGTGATTGTAACTGCTTTTGAGAATAAGGAAAGCGGGAGTTTCATGTACTTTTTTGTGTCATTTGCTGCTTGCATTGAGGGTTGGCTCCATTGTGGGCCGGTGATTTCTGTTGATGGAACCTTCTTGAAGAACAAGTACTTAGGAACTCTCCTAATTGCGTCTTGTATGGATGGAAACAATCACATCCTACCATTACCGTTTGGCATTGTTGATTCTGAGACCGATGCTTATTGGGAATGGTTTCTTCAGAAATTGAAGGGTGCTAATCTTTATTGTGAAGACTTGGTGCTTGTTTCGGATAGGAAGAGCAGCATTCTTAGGCAATATCGAATGTCTTTCCAGATGCACAGCATGGTTTTTGTGTTCAGCATTTATTGGGTAATTTGAAAACAATGTTCAAACACCCTTCAATTGCTTTGTTTTTTAGTCGTTGTGCTAGGGCATACAAGTAATCTGTTTTTGAGTGAGAGTTGCATAACTTGGAGCAAGTGGCATCCAGCATTCGGCATTCAGGATTATTTTAAAAATTAGGTTATTTCTTTACTGATAGACATTGAATCTAGTCAATCATTGATTGTGTCATGAACGGAAAATTTATCAGAATTATTGTATATGATAAAATTTTATAGTCTTTTGTATTATTAATATGAATACTTTTATGATAAGTATTTGTTGATATAAATATGGAATAGCAAATTATAAGCTAAAACTCAGAAATTTCTGAGGTGTGATGCAGTTATCGATTTTTAGACTGTATTTAAGAATGAGACACGGAATGCTGTGTTAAACACATAAGTGGGCAAACACATGAATGTTAAGTTTAAGAAATGGAAAAAAATTGAAAAAATGAATTTTAGGGTTTTAGAAACAATCGAAATGAAAAACGGACGAAAAAGGGGTTCGGAGGGCCGAACCGACAAAATTGAGGTTTTCGACCAAATAGGGTTGACCAAGTTAAAATTTATTGACCAAAAGTCGATTAATAAGTCACTCTTGAAAGGATAGTCAAGGTTGAACAAAGTTGACTTAGTTGACTAACTGTCCGAAAAATGGGGGTAAAACGCGCATTGAATAGGAATTAAACTGAACTGAAATAAAATAAGTTATTAGAAATGGATGGTTGAGATATAAAGTGAATAATTGGATGAAGGGCTGAGATGGAGGCGTGTGCAATGCAAGGTGGCCGGCCAAGCTTAGTGAAGAAGGAAAGAATATATATTTTTGGTGAAATTTTGCAAAAAGGTCCCTCGAAAGTGCCAAAATTATATTTTAGTCCTCCCACTTTATTAAGTCCGGTTTTTAAGAAATAAAAATACCACCAAATGTCTAGTTTTCATGCTAAGAACAGAGAGAACTCAGCCAAAGAGAGGAAGAAAAAAAAATTCACCCAAAGTGAGAAAAATGAGTTTTGATCGAAATTGACGAAATTGCACCGCTAGTTCGCGTCACTAAGGACTTCTCTTCATTCTCTAAGGTAAATTTCGGTTTTCTTCTCACTTTTTTCTACCTTAGCTGCACGTTCAAGTATGGAGAAAAGCATGAAAAATTTTTGCTTAAGATGATGATTAAGCTTGTGGTTGTTAAGGACTTGAAAATCTAGTGATTTAAGGATGAATTCTTGGTTATTGGATTTTTATTTCTAGCAATTCTTAGTATGGAGAATTTTTATGAAAATATGGATGAAACCCTAGAATCATGATGCCTATGATGATAAAATTGAATGAGAAAGAATGGGGTTTGTGTTCAAATGTGGAAACAACGGATAAAACGAGCTATGGTTAGCTCAGGAAACGCAGAAGATTAGGCAGAACTCTGTCGAAATTTAGTTTGAGACTTTGAGTTAAAACCGGTTTTCATAAAGAATAGGAGGATTAAGATGTGAAAAGTAAGTTGATTTGATGATTGGAGATGTATAGAAAACTAGAACGATGAAAATTCTTAGTTTTAGATCAAAACCGAAAACTAGGCTATTGACCCAGAAATTAGAATCTCGTATTGTTTTGGGCTAAAGAACTAAGATAAAAGCTTAGTTTTAAAAAGTAACTAATAAAAAGTTGAAGGAAATTCCATTCCTAACAACTTTTGTTAAATAACATTTTTCTCAAAAACGACCCTAGACATCAATTTCGGGTTGATTTTTGAAACAGATCTAAAATGTGATTTACGGTAAAAAGTGCACGAGTTTGGTGCACATTGATGATATAGGTGATGTTTTGCTCCCGATACTGAGCATGAAATCATAGATCTCTTTAAGGATTTTAGAAACGACATACGCACTTTAAGAAAATAATATTTATGAAACCACGAATTCGGATCAACTTGTGTTTCAATTACTGATCTTGGATTGTAAATCTAACGATAGGAAATTTATATGATAGGACCAATAGGCGGTCAAGGAAGCAAGGTTTCTGGAGTCTCGAAATTCGTGACTTTAGTAGAACTCCTATGAGTATCAGTAGTTTTTCTTATCTATGACACGCATAAACTTATTTTGCTATGTTGGACAAAAAATTGTGCATACGGTAAGTACAGTAGTTTTTCTATGTCTATACCACGAACAAGACTATTTCTTTGTGTTTCACAAATCTAAGCATAAGATGATTGTTAGGAATGATGTCCTAGAAGCATGAGATGTGATAGGATATTTATTATTTATTTAATAGAAGGGTTTATTCATCATTTTATGTGTATATATTTGTGAATATTTTATGAATATCAATGAAAATTTCATGATTATTTATGTGACCTTAAACATTGTATATAAGTGTTATATGCGAGAAGATAATGTTTAAGGATAATAATCAAAAAGAGATGTTCATAATGAATTTAAATAAAGTTCAGAATCTTTAATTAAAACATTATTAATTCATGTCATTCCCATTTAGAATGGAACGGTGTTATCCGCACTATTAATATAGCGAGATATTGAATGAGTGTTTTTCGCATAATGAGATTTGTGGAACAGGGACATAGACACAATATAAATTTTTAATAATTTTCGTTAAGTATAGAAATTCTAATTGAGTCTACCGATGGTCATATATAGAATGATCTTAATCCTAAGTTCTTAACAAACTCTTATTTATGAATTTGTGTCTTTTAATTTATTCAGTACGGATTCTGAGACCCTGACTCATATTCCGTAACTATTGGAATTAATTAATTAATTAAAGTGTTTAATTAATTATTAATTTTATTGAAGCTCGGGATTATAGGTCCATTAGTCCCCGTGTCATCCTAGTAATTCTACCAGACACAAAGGGCAAAATGGGAATTTTAGAATTATGAAATTCTAAAATTAAACACTCAGAAATAATTAATTCTCTCAATTAATTATTATTATTTAAATAATGAGATTATTTAAATTTGAATTTGAATGCATCAAGATTTATCCTTTTAAACTTATTTGATAAGTTGTTCAATTTAGAATTCAAATTAATTTAAGTTTGACTTAAATTGGAATTTGAATTTGAATTAAGATTGG